>NC_062204.1:3640860-3655860 GCF_912470025.1 Vespa velutina | reverse complement strand
CCTGAATTTTCATTGTGAGATCTCGTACAGTCTCGACCAAGTTATATTTACACGAGCAAATCATCATAACGGTTGACCAATATAGAAGGGGTAGGTTTTGCAAACGTTTCGATATTTGTCACAGAGAGAGAGAGAGAGAGAGAAAAAAGGAGAGAAAGGGAGAAAGAGAGAGAGAGAGAGGCTCGTTTCCTCTTTCATTTCGAGAATTTACCAAAGGGAATCGTTTTTTCTTAGCTATGAAAAACTAGTAAAAGGAATATTCTCTCGAATAATGATCGACGTCTCGAAAATCGCAACAACGTGTGAAAATATTGCAATACGTTTTCTTTTTTACTTTCAAAGAGCATGCTGTTTTCTAACGTCTACGTTTATATATACATTTTGTACATACGTATGAGTGTATGTATATATATATATATATATATATATATATATATATATATATGTATGTATATCTACAAATATTTGGCTGCTTTTCTTAGACGTCAAGATAAGAATGAAAGAGAAGGGAATGAGTTCAAAGAAAAAAGTACTACGTGTTGGTATATATATATATATATATAAATATACATATACACACGTATAAGTATACATAAACATAAAATCGTATATGTATATATACAGGTTGGTCCAAGTAAAGCGTTCCAAACTGTATCCATCCGCAAAGTATATATATATATATATATATATATATATATATGATATACGACATAAAATGTGCAATTGATAATTTTTCTATTTTTCTATTTTTGTTTTTCTTTTTTTTTTTTTTTTATTTTACTTTTCTCCTCCATTAAAACGATCAATCTCTAGTTCTATCAATTAATATATAAAAAAATATTTTCAATACAAATTAATAACTATTTCAGTGAAAATATTTCGTAATACTTTACTCTTGGATCACTCTGTATATATCTATGTATATATACATTTAGATATACATACATACATATATATATATATATAGATACTCCCCGTGGCCAGAGAGCACCCTTTCACTCCCATCTGAAAAGAGATATACAAGTAGTTTGGGCTCGATAAGATTGCAGGGTAGCGAGCGAAGGGATTGGAGCCGTGATGGCTGCATTGTTTCTTGCCGACGTTGCTCCGCAAACTGGCTCCACGTTGGAGCTCTGCGAATTGCACTTTGCGTTTTCGCCGAGTCTCCAATATGGCGATCTCATTCACCTTCCATCCTTGTCTCTTTCTCTCTTTTTCCCCTTCCATTTTTCTCTTTTTCCTCTCGACCGACCTCTCGCTTCTTGCTTGACCAGCAAAAAACTACGGCTGAGTCGATAAACGCGAGCCAAAGAGAGAGAGAGAGAGAGAGAGAGAGAGAGAGATTTCCTGCTTTTGTCTCTCTCTCTCTCTCTTTTTCTCTTTCTATAATATCTCTCGCAAAAATTTCCAATGTAACTGTTACTACTTCGGGAACCAGTCAAAACAGATTTACACCGAAATTTTTGCAAAACACGTTTCGTCCATCTTAAACGACGATAAGTTTCAATACAAACTGGGACAAAGAAACAGAGAGAGAGAGAGAGAGAGAGAGAGAGAGAGAGAGAGAGAGAGAGAGAAATAGATAGATGGAGAGTAATCGAGTCGTTGAACTTTTAGCTGGCAAAAAGTTATCGACGAGGAAACAGACTCTACGTCGTCGTTGGAAACGAAGATGGTCGGTGTGAGAATGTCGAGAGAAATCGTTCGACCGTCGAACTAATTTAACGCTCGGTTAAAGCGAAATCCGACTGTCCTGACTGCTGATCGTATTCGACTAAAGTCGCGAGCTACGAAGGCGAAAGACCGTGGCCTTCGAGAGAATTTCTCTCTCTTTCTCTCTTTTTCTCTTTACTCCAATCTCTTCTTCCTACGAAGAACTCGAGTCTTAGAACAGTTACTTGGTGCTTTTCTAACATCAACTTATCCAAGCGAGATCGCGATTGATTTTTCCTGTTTTTCTTCTTCTTCCTATTTCATTTTCTCTTTTCTTCATTCTACCATCGCACAACGTTTTCCTCCTCGTTAGAAAGATTTTTCGATTACGTTGATCGTATTTTAGATAATTTAATCAGAAACGAATGCAAATGATGTCGAAGGAAAATGAAAAGAAAAATTACGATCGTTATTTTCTCGCGAATCTTGGCTATTTAAAATCTCCCCTACCCCCTTTCTCTCTCTCTCTCTATCTATCTTTGTGTGTGTGTCTATGTATGTAAGTTTATGTGAGTTTGTGGGTCTTTCAAAGACTATAGGATTTCGTTTAGGAAAAACGTTTTACGGATAAATCGATGGGTAAACACGTTCTCGGATTTCCCACTAGGAAAGCGTGTTCCACACTCTCGAGTTTAAATGTAAGTAAGTTTGTATCTACGCGGTGTTAGTTCCGTTTAGATAGGAAAGTAGGATAGTCGGGGGAGGGGAAGGGTGGGGGGAGGGGACGGGGGGGATCTCTAAACATTGAAACAGAAGAAGGACGATTAAGGGGACGGACACGTGCGACGATAGATACTGTGCGAGAAGAAAAAGAGGAGAACGAGAATGAGAAGGAGGAGGAGGAGGAGGAGGAGGAGGAGGAGGAAGTGGAGGTGCAGGAGGATTGAGGGAGGACCAGAGGAGTCAGAGGGTAGTAATAGGAGTAATAGTAGTAGTGAATAGTAGTAGTAGAAGTAGGAAGAGTGAGTACTATACTATGGTCCATTAGTGCTATACGTGGCTTAAGGAATTCGAGTTTTAAACAGTTTGCAGTTCGTACAGGCAAGCTCTTTAATGGACATCAGGCCTAAAAGGCAGTGCTTCCCTAAAATGGCGCCGTAGTAAAGTGTTATAACTCTGACGCGTTCGTTGAAAGGGATAGAGAAAGAAGGAGAGAGAGAGAGAGAGAGAGAGAGAGGGAGGGAGGAGGAGGAGGAGGGGAGGGAGAGGAGAGTCGAAGAGAAAAGTTGCAAAAAATGCAGGAGCGGATAATGGCGAAGAAGGAAACAGAAGAAGACAGTGGATGTATCCGGTTGCTGCCACTAAAATGACTCCTTTATGGCATGCAAAAAAAAAAAGCCATTTTTTTTTTCTAACAACGTTATCAATATCTAATGACGTTTAATCGTAAACCCCTGAAAAACGATTAATCCTCGAAACAAAATCCATAATTTCAAAGACTTCTTTCCATTTAGATAGATCTGTCATTAGGATCTATAATTATTTAGAATCTTAATTATGTAATTATTTTTATAGAAATTTTTTATGCCCCTGAATATATCTGATACTTTATACGTCGTCGATAATCTAACTTGTTGTTGTTGTATCAATGAAAAACTTCTTTTTTTCTTTTTTTTTCTTTCGCGAATCCTTCCCCCTTACGCAAATCATCGAATATACGTAGTACGTAAAAATGGGATTGCATATTTGCAAGAGAAGTTTAGAAAAAAATGGTCTCAAAAATTTTTTAAGGATTAAAAAAGTACGTAATAATCATTATTATATGATTGTTACATACTTTCGGTAATCACCGGGTATATTATTATTAGTATAGTAAAAAGATGAAATAAATGAATTTACGATTAAGTTTCGTGAACGTTAATGAGGTGATAAAATCAAAACGAGTGATTAATACGTCGACGGAGTTCATTTTTAAAGAGAGTCCTATGTACACTTTCTCTCTCTTTCTCTCTCTCTCTCTCTCTCTCTCTCTACGCTCGTATTTTACAACAACACCAACGTCATTGCTCTTTTATTTCGAATAATTATGGTTCGAACGTGTTGTAACGTTAGGTAGGATGGCATGATTAATTGACGCAGGAGCTCTTTGGTTCTGTTTATAGGAGGCTTGGATGATATGCACGAACATAGTACAATATGTTCATCTGGCGCGTTTGGTATTTCATCTTTGTTGCGTTTCAGAGTAATAGCACGAAGAGCAACACACACACACACACACATATATATATATATATATATACACACACACACACATACATATATACACACCATTCCAACATGGCAACATCTTGGCTTGCACTTTCATCATTAGCCATCTATTGTTCCAAACACACTCATCCACGTTCGACCCATTTCATGCCTTATCAATCAGCATCTATGCTATGGTACATAGAATCGAAGTGCCTCAACGACAGAGCCTTGAAGTCTGCATCATTCTCGTACTTTCCACGATAAGATCATCAAACGCAGCTTGATTAGGAAGATCCTCGACAATTCCTGAGACAATTATTACGATATATCTAATGACACTTCACACGCGCCATACCATTCGAATCTGTACGAAACATTCATTTTCCCTTTTCAAATCAAACATAGAATGGGATTAAATAAAGCGAAATTTTTTATCTCGTTTTTTTTTATTTATTTCTTCCTCACGTTTTTTTTTTTTTTTTCCATAATAAAATAAAACGACAACGCGCACAAACGAAATTCTTTTTCCGCACGACCTTTTTTTTTCTTTCTCGTCCTCTTTTTTTTTCCCAATCTTTTTTTTTTTTTTTTTTTTTTTTTTTTTTTTTTTTTTTTTTTTTTTGCACGCTTCGAAAGGTGCCAAGGTGGTGTCAATTTGATAATAATTATAGGCATTCGTTTGTAAATAAATATTACACCGAATATCCTTTCCAAAATTCCAAATAAAATATATCGTATCATCGGTTGTAGTAGAATATTGCACGTGGAATTTTCAATAAACAAGCGAATTCCAATTGCGAATACAAAAAAAAGAGAGAGAGACAGAGACAGAGACAGAGAGAGAGAGAGCGCACGGGACCGGATGGTACGCGACGTAGCGAAGCTTCCGTTTGGTTTCTAGGTAAGCCGGGAGAAGCATATTTTCGAGGATACGCGTATCACGTATATTGTTTACGAGTCGTAGATAGTATTTCGTCGAGGCTGTACTACGGTGCGGGGGACGGGGGGTAAGGGCGAGGGCGAGGGCGAGGGTGGGAGGGAGGGAGGACGAGTCGACGAAGCAGAACGCGGACGTTTCGGCCATTAGCATTTCGGACCGCTCATGATTTATTCATGAAGAAGGCAAGTTGCGTGGATTGCGAGAGGGATGAGGGTATAGCGTTCACGCGAAAGAGTGAGAGAGAGACAGAGAGAAAGATATATATATATATATAAAGGGTGCCAGGAAAGGTGAAGGGTGGGAGAACGTGTAACAATGCATTATGATTTACCATGGTTAAAGGTATAGTATGCGTGAGAAATTGTTATATATACGTGAACGTTTAAATAGACGTACGTATGTATGTATGTATGTATGTATGTATGTATGTATGTATGTATGTATGTATATACGTCGAAACGAGAATGAATATTCTCGAGAAATATTTCGTATAACTAATTTAATATTAAATTAGTTTAATCAGCCGAGTTCAATCCACTCGTGGACGATTAATGAAATAAAAAGGGGAATGGGTATAATTAGATTAGCAGGTAAACAATCGTTAACGAAGATAAAAATTTTAATCCGTGATTTTTTTTTGTACTTTTCATTAGGAAATATTAATCTTTTTGAAGAAATTAATATTTTCTTAAATTTTAATACATATGTGCGTGCATACATACGCACATATATACATATATATAATAGACACATACACACATGTATATGTGTAAGTAAGAGGAAAGCTGGAGAGTTAATCATCATTAAGCCGTGAACAGAATTTCCCTTCATACTGAAGTCAAATAGAGGAAGTCAGGAGCCAATTTTGGATTATGTAAAATTTTCAAGACGTCAGCAAAGTCCCAGACGAATATATACCTTGTCGATCAAAGTTCGTCGAATATTTATATACGATCTAGAGGAAGGTATTATCTGTATTTATTTTTCTTTATTATAATTAATTTTAAAAGTAAAAAAAAAAAAAAAAAAAAAAAAGAAAAAAAAAGTACTTCAACAATTTGATCCTATGTCGCTATGTGATCGCACGCATGTAAAAAAAAGAGAGATTAAAATGAAAAACAATAAAAAAAGAAAAAAAAATATACATATATATATATACATATATACGTACACAGACACACATATACACGTATGTAGGATATACGTGTAAGTCTTATAGGACAGGTGAGAAACGTCGTGTCAATTCAGAAGAAGGGTCCCTTTTTGTCGCATAACGAGAGGCAACATTTTGCTGAGATCGCACATTTAGTCTGCGGGCATTAAATATGCAGGTCCTCGAAAGTCCCTTTAAGCGAAAAAGCAGGGTTGACGGCGTAACCGTACGTGTCTGTTTAAGGACTACCTTCGAAGGTGGTTACGACGGATGGGAGAAAAGGGAAGACTGGTTATACATACTACGACAGGTGAATATGGGATTCCGTGAAACTTACCGGTGACCACCAGTCGCGCATACGACGAACTTTCGACGGTGTCGCCGGTCACGTGATGGACGGTACGACATCGGTAACTTGCATGAGCATCGGTGGAAGTCACAGAGAAGACCAGAAGTTCGCCAGTTGGTAACATATGGTATTTGCCACCTGAAAGCAAAAAAATTAAACCAATTCGAATTACAATAGAATCCAGAAATAGCTTCGATTTTATACTCATTTTTGTTCTTATCATCGTTATTATTATTATTATTATCATTATTATTATTATTATTATTATTATTATTACTATTATTTTTTCTTTCTGAATAATAACGCAATGACAAATTGTCATTCGTTCATTCTTTCTTTCTCTCATTCTTTCTCTTTTTTATTTTTTTTTTATGTCTCTCTTTTTTTTTCTCTCCTTTTCTCTTATTCTCTCACATTCTCTTTTACCTTTTTCTTATAGCTACCTGTTCTTTTTTTCTTTTTTATTTTTTATCGAGATCGATGGCTCTCTCTCTCTCTCTCTCTCTCTCTCTCTCTCTCTTTCTTTCTCTCGGCATCTCCATTTCACACGGCACCTCTCTCTTTCATCGTATGTCCTCTGTATTTCATCAATATGCAAATTTTATTTTAACGAAAAATCCACTCCACTCGCTTGCCGACGTTTGCGACTCGGCAAAATGCAGCTTGACCATGAGATTCTTTCAAATGGGATCGATGATTTTTTTACAAATAAAAAAAAGAAAAAAGAAAAGAAAGAATGCCATCCTCCATATACTACGATATTTATCTCGAAATTAAAGGACAAAAAAGAAAAAAATAGAAAAAAGAGAAAGAAAGAAATCAAGAATATTGCCGAGGCAATCCAAAGACCGCGATTGATCTCGTGTACGCGTACAGCTTATATATTTTATTTTTATTACTTGTATTCCAATAATTTCGTCAATTTTCAAACGATTTTTTTTCTATTTATTTTTAAAATGTCGATGAAGGAAAATGAAGTTGTTAAGCTTGGCTTCGAGTGATTAGCTTCAGCAGTCTTTGTGTGTTGTTAAGCCTCAGAGAAAAAAAGAAAAAAAAAAAAAATGCACAGAGTCGGTCGATAAAATCCTGAAAAGTGCTGTGTAAATTTCAACTACGAGTTTTCTCCCACTTCTATCTCTCTCTCTCTCTCTCTCTCTCTCTCTCTCTCTCTCTCATCGACGTCGTGTTTCTTTTCCTCTCCTATTTTATGTCTACTGGCATTGTATCTTTTCACGGTAGTATTGAAAATAGTAACGTAAAAGAGACGAACGTGTAATTAAGCGGATTGCGTGTAAGCGGAGTGCGAGAGAGCTCGCTTTTACTTGCTCGCGAGATTTAACGCTTTCTATGTATTGTCTTCTATGTAAATGTGTTCAATGAACACACACACACACACACACACACACACACACATATATATATATATATATATTGGAAAGTAATATTATACCGACGTGAGACTAATTAAGTGAACGACGTAATGACGGAGTTATCAGGAAGAACGACGAAAGGATATTCATTAATTAAAATGGGTATTATCGTAAGTATAAGTAAATTATATTTCATGTAAACTGCTTGATAATACTATCGTTTAAAAGAACATATAGATTATATGATTATATTAAAAATGGTAATAATTTGAGAAATAATTTTTACGCGATATTTCATACACATACAAAAAAAAAAAAAAAAGAAAAAAAAAGTCTACTTGATACGTATAGCGGGAAATTCGAATAAACAATAAACGTGGCAGAGTCAACAAGTAGGAGATAAGTACTTACGTACGTGTACGTGTATCTATATTTGAAAGCTGCAATGGGGAAAAAAAAAAGAAAAAAAAAAAAAAAAAAAAAAAAAAAGCAAAAAGAGAGAAAAAGAAAGGAAAAGAAAAGAGGAAAAACAAGAAGGAAAAAAAAAAGGAAAAAAAAAAGTAATGAATATGAGAGAATAAACGTGAAAAAAAGGCTTCGAATGGCGCGTAACGAGTTCACAATAGTTCGAGTCGATATCTATCGAAGTACGAGGATGGAAAGAGAGAGAGAGAGAGAGAGAAAGAGAAAGAGATATAGAAAGAGAGGGAGGAGGAGATCGATGTGTTACCACGAAATGCGACGGACGATGAAAATTGTTGGGGCAGAGCGCGAACTCGATACTGCTTCGAGATAAACGCTACCTTCGATTATATTTCCTGCTATTTTTCGAAGCGACGAATACGTGCGTCCGTAACAATGCTTGCCTCTATTTCTTTCTCTCCTACACTCTCTCTCTCTCTCTTTCTCTCTCTCTCTCTCTTTTTTCGAGAAGCATATCGAATCGACGCCGATTACACAATTCCGACTATCATCGATATCGAACAACACGGGCCGCGAATTCTTCGATACTTTCGAATCGAGTACTCGCGTAATATCGCGACAACTACTCGATTTAAATTCCAATCGATTTTAAGAGGACATGCAAATTAGGAATTGATATTATATTTTATAAATATCCATTTATATTGTAATTTGATAAAAATGCATTATAATGAATGAATGAACGAATGAATGAATGAATGAATGAATGAAGGAAGGAAGGAAGGAATCAATCAATCAATCAATCAATCAATCAATCAATTAATCAATGAACGAATACATTTACGTGTATGTATATATATATATATATATATATATGTATGAAATCGAAAAAGTAAATAATAAAAAAAAAAAAGAAAAATAAAAGAAAGAAGAAGAATAAGAATAAGGAAAAAAAAGAATAGAGGTTGGATTACTCGAGAAAGAAAAATTCCCCCTTTAATTATTCGCCCTTTTATTTTTGTCCCCTTCTCCTCCTTCCCTTAGGGATTTAAAATCTTGATATAGACGAAACGCAGAGAAAATTTTCCAGAGGTTCGTTGTGTGAATGTATAAGTGTGCGGGTTGCGTGCGACAAGAATTACTTCGTGAAAATATTTTTATTCTTCCCGCCCGGAGCTATGGCAGCAGTACCACCACCAGCAACAGCACCAATAGCAAGTCAGAAGTAGTAGAAATAACGTCAGACTCGACGTTAGCTCGCGAGAATGACTGCATTTTGCGAGGATATATGCATCCAAGTGCATCCTTCTTCTTCTTCCTACTCCTCTTCCTCCTCTTTCACCTCTTTCATCTTCTACTTGGTAAGAGGAGCGTCGATATCTCGACACGTGCGCACATTTCAACCCCTCACGCTTTATTTCCAAGGAAATTGCGTGGAATTTCAGGAACGTCGAAATGCACCATGAGTACAAGTTAGCGTTCTCGTGCGTATATGTGTCTGTCTGTGCGTCTGCGTGTGCGTATATGCCAGCGCGCGTATATCTTTGCGTGTGAAGAATACATGTGAGAATTTCTCTCTATCTCTCTATCTCTCTATTTCTCTGCCTCTTTCTCTTTTTGCCTCTCTACTTATCTGTCTTCTCGTTTTAACCTTACGACCTCGAAGTCGAAAATTGTACCTTATCGATCTCCACTCAACTCGACAAAAATATCTTGTAACTCTTTCATAAAACTTGTCTATCTTAATTACGCTTTATTACTTTCAACTTATGCATTAATGGAATTATGATAAAAATAATTGCTAAACGAATTATATATCTGGAGAGAAAGAGAGATAGAGAGAAATAAACTTATATAGATATAATCAATTTCGATCACTTCAATATATTATTAACATTTATTAACATTAAATGATATTATGTATGTTGTAAGTAATAATTGAAGAAAATTAAAAAAAAAGAAGAAAAAAAAAAAAGAAAAAAGAGAGAAGGAAAAATATCTCAATCCAGTTAAAATATCCTCTCAATTATTTATCAATACTTCAATAATATTTTTTTGTTTCGTCAGATAATAAATAAAAGCGTAATACGTATCATGGGGGAGGGGGGGGGAGGAGGAGGAGGGAAAAAAAAAGAAGAAACGAAAAGAGCAAGTGAACTGTGACGATATCATCCCTTAGAGCGTTGCTCCAGGGGGTTAAACGAAATCGAGGACGTGATCCTTTTCCATCCATCGTCAGTGAATTCGTATAAAGCTGAAGCTCGAGCTATCGAGTCGTATGCGCGAGACCATCGAGAGTCTCCCTTTTTACTTCTTTCCTTCCTTCCTTCTTTCTTTCTTTATTTCTTTCATTCTACTTATTTCCACGAGTTTCACCATTTTGATATTTTCTATAAAGAGAATGGCCGAGTAAGAAGAGGAAGAAGAAGGAAAAGAAGAAGGAAGCTTTGCACTTGCATAAAATAGAAGAAGCTTTACATTCTTTCTTATACGACCAAGTAAAAGGAGAAATATGCTGTGCATTTTCTTTTTTTTTTTCTCTTCTTTATATTTTTTATTTTTCACACACACACACATATATATATATCTACGAAATAGATATAATAGAAATAGACCATTTATTTTTTCGTACATGTATGTATATACGTACGTACGTGAATGTATGCGTGTGTGTTTGCTAATATAAAATATAATAATGAATGAGAATAAAATATAAAGATGAATGAGAGATGATAAATAATACATACAAGGATGCACTAAGTATAAACTTAGGAGTAATATACAATAAGAGAAATTTTACACGTCGGGTTATAATGTTATGAATGTGCGTACGAAAAAATGCAGTAAAGTAAATGAGAGGGAAAAAAGAGAAATTAAGATTAGTACGAAAGAAAGAAAAGTGATGTTAATAAAGAGAGATAATATGATATAAAGATAATGTAGGTAAACAAAAAGAAGAAAAAAATAGATAGATAATTAAATAAATATATTGAACGTGATATATATTAAAATACGTATGTATTATGATTGAATGATAGAAGATTAAATAAGTTCTTTATAACTTTTATATTTTTCAAGTAAGTTACTAACAAATTTAAAGAGCCATCCAAGGTATAAATATTTTTTCGAAGAAGAATTTCACGAATGTCAGGAAGTTAATGTTGCAAGAAGGATCGATAGTTCTCAATAGTAAAATATAGATAAACAGAAAGACAAAAGAGACAGAGAGAGAGAGAGAGAGAGAGAGAAAGAGAGAGAAATAGAAATCATTGCTATGAAATAAAGATCTTTCTTTTTCTTTTTATCTCTTTACTTATTTAAAATAAGTTATTCGTAAGAGCGACAGAGCGTGAATGGCGATTATTTCGTTTGAGAATAGTCTCCTTCTATAATATTTGCTTGGAAAGTCAAACAAAATGTAATACTCTACGTTGAGCAATTAAAAATAGAAGAAAAAGAAAAAAGAAAAAAAAAATTAGAAAAAGATAAAAAAGAAAAAATGCATACATAAGAACGTATAGAACGCAATAGAAACTAAGGAAAAAAATCAAATATCCAACTATCGTTCATATATATATATAAATTGTATATATATGTACATGATGTTAATCTCGGGCATGAGAATGAATGTTGAACGCATATAAATAATGAAAAAGCAAAGAAGAAAAAAAAACAAGCAAAAAAAGGGCAGAAAAAAAAAGAAAAAGAAATCAACAATCACTCAAAACCGTGATATCTCATATTAATCGACGAATTAAAAAATCCGATCAGTTTTTCGAATCGAGTGATAGTCCTGTATCGATTTTCATATAAAAAGAATGTCACAAATTTCAAATCAATTGAATTATTTCCCATTCATCTGATTAATAAATATAAGTGAAAAATAGAAAAGAATAAGAAATTAAATGGCGTATGAGAATTTTGGATAATCGATATGAAAAAAAAAAAAAAAAAAAAAAAGGAAAAAAAAAGAATATCGAAAGAAAAAAATTCTACAAAATTTCGATCAATCCTACGTCAAATTTCATTACGAGACTGACAAAAGTAAATGATTATTATATTCAATGATGATCATAAGATATATATATATATATCGGAAGGAAAAAAAAAAAAAAAAAAGGAAGAAAGAAAAAGTAAAAAGAAAATATCAGAGCGCGCGATTCATGTGGATTAAGCTATGATACCCGTGAGGATTTTCTTCCTCCCTTCGAGCGTGAAACTTCGTTTTATCCACGATATTCATGCACGACTGCCATTTCGCGCTAATAAGAGTAATGGACCGCGGTTGGGATTCTAGCGCGTAGCGGCGTACAAAACGCGCGTCAGGGTCTCTCTCTCTCTCTCTCTCTCTCTATGTCTGTCTCTCTCTCTCCCTGCTTGTCTGTCTGTCTGTCTCTCTCTCTCTCTCTGTTTCATCCAAGCTTTTCCACAGTCAGAGAGAATGACAGACACGTCTATTTCGCTGATGGGGTCCAGGATTTAAACAACATTCGGCTCGTGCGAATATTTTTCGCGCTAGGCCGAATAATATGCTCGAATAAGCCGAAATACACAGGCCCCCCGTTGAAATGCGCGCAAAAGTAGGGAGAGAACGAGCCACCATGAAGGCCTCTTCGAAACAAACTATGGAAAATGGGAATTGGATGGGTTGCGATTTGTAAACGACGTATATATATATATATATATGTGGGTGTATGTATGTATGTATGTATATATATATATATATATGTTACATACATACTATTAAAAATATTACTAGTATATGAGTATTGAAGTTGAGTATGGAGCTTATACAGTTTTCATAGAGGAGAGAGCCTATGTTCGTCGATCCTATTGCAATACTTTGAAGAAGAGAAGAGAAAAGGAATGAAACATTGCACATGTAATTTTCCATTCAATCAAAAAGTTGATTAGTATATCGGATTTTGAAAAATGCGAGAAATCGTAATAGCATTATACTCGATATCATCGAATATCATGTATATACATATATGCATAACAACGTTTAGTAAACGTAACGATCGTTCGTTCGACATCGGCCACGTTTCAGCAATCAAATAAATTTTATAACGGAGAAATAGCTGTGTATGCAATATGTATTTTATTTATATAATGCAACGTGCGCTTATACGTCAGAAATAGAGAGAGAGAGAGAGAGAGAGAGAGAGAGAGAGAGAGAGAGATGAATAGTGCTTTAAATCAATACGCTTGATATTATTGCTCCTCCGTTAGCAAATTATTATTATTATTATTATTATTATTATTATTATTATTATTATTATTATTATTATTATTAATATTATTATTATTATTGTTACAATAAATATTGCACGCGAGTGCATATGAATATATTTGATAGTATTTAAACTCTTTGGCATTTCACGAGAAACGACGATACTCGTCGATGAAAAAACTTTTGATCACGAAAAAAGCCGATATGGGGGAAAAGAGAGGAGAAATAGTGGTGTTACGACGGAAGTATTACGTTCATTTTTCTCTTTTTTTTTCTATTCTCCTTTTTTCCCTTTTCTTTTTCTTTTTTTTTTTCTTTTTTTTCTTTCTTTTTGTTTGTTCCACAGAAAAGTCTTTCCGTACAATCGAGAGATACGATATATATCCAGAATGGAAACGATTCGTGCAATTAATTTCCACGCTCTCGAACAACCGTCTTGCACTCGAACGAAAATGTTTCCAACATTTCATCCATCACGTGGAGGATCCATGCCGGCTGATCGACTACGATGGATTCGTTCGGTAAAAATTAAATGCTCGTCGTGTCGTCTTTCGACGATTTATCGGATTGGAAAAAAGAAGAAGAAGAAGAAGAAAAAGAAGAAGAGAAATAGAAGAAATAAACGGAGAAAAGGAAAGAGAAAAAGAAAATCTATCTTCGTGCGGTTGGAAATATTAAAATGACGATTCCTTTGGGCTTTTCTCTCTCTCTCTCTCTCTCTCTCTCACACACACACACACACACTTTCTCTGACTCTTTTTATCTCCAAGGAAAACTCGAAAGTCCGTGTATGACTTTGAGTGTGTACGGGATATCAGAACAGATGATTTACGTATAGGACTATGCTATTACTGAAATATATATTTGAGGCTCAATTTATTTGAACCGGGAATAAGTCCAGAAGCAACAACCCTCGGCAGTGTCGTTTTCAACGAATGCCGTCGCGCGAAACACAGAGATTCTCGGTTTTAAGGAAAAGTTAGTTTTCGATCCCACGTGCATCGTTTCCGTGTAAAATCGAGAAAGGTGCCCGTAATAAATCATCCCTCTTGGATACGAAACGTATCACCTCATACACTCCCTCCTCACCCCCTGCTCGTCTCACTCTCTTCCTTATCGATTCCCTTTTTCTTCTTCTCGTTCGTACGGGCTTATCGGATTTTACTTTTCAAATTTTCAAGAGAGACCTACGCGTACACAGACTTACGCGCTCATATATCTACGTAATATGTACGACACATAAAATTTACATCACGTTATTACATCGTAATCGAGAATTGGAACGTTTTAAAATATGTCAATGAGATATCAAAGCTGACGTAACGTTAATCAAAAAACTTGTTAAAAATTCTTCAACTATTATCAATATTTATTCGACTTTGACAAATAAATGATTTTCCTTCTTATTCTCTCTTCTTATTGCAATAATCTTTTTCTCTTCTTTTTTCTTTTTTTCCTTTCTCTTCCTTTTCTCCTTTCGTTTTTCCTCGCGTTAATGGTCATTATTAAAAATGTTTGATCAAGAGAAAGAGAGTGAAGGAAAGAAAAAAAGAAAGAAAGAAAGGAAGGAAGGAAGAAAGAAAGAAAGAAAAAAAAGAAAAAATAAACGATTACTATATATCTTTCCTT
>NC_062204.1:3610860-3635860 GCF_912470025.1 Vespa velutina | reverse complement strand
AGAGAGCGAGAGAGAGAGAGAGAGAAGGTAAAAGAAAAAAAGGAAAGAGAAGAAAAAAGATACGAAACTTTCACCTCGTGTCGTCTTCTCTCGCGACGACAAAGACCGTTGCGAGTAAAAAGAAAAAAAAAATTTGAAAGAAAAGAAGAAAATGGCGTGAAAGAAAGAGAAGATTAAAAAAAGCAAAAGGTGAAGATAGAAGAGAAAAGTAAAAGAGAGAGAGAGAGAGAGAGATCGAAAAGAAGAAGAAGAAGAAAAAGAATAAGTTGCGCTGTCCCTCTATTAGAGAGTTCTAAGGATAGTTCTGCTGGAATAGGAGAATGAAGAAAAAAGAAAAGAGAAGTAAAAAAGAAAATGAAGAGACAAAAAAATGAATGACTTGGAAGAGCTTTCACTGGTGAATTTAACATTTTCCGGAATTCTTTATTTCAATTCTCATCCTAAACGGTCCCAAAGTATATTCGTTAGAGCCAGAATGGACTAAAATTTATTTCTCCTCCCATTAATAAATCCAATTTTCTTTTTTTTTTTTTTTCACTTTCCCTTCATCTCTTTTATTGCTATTACTTTTTTTTTTTCTTTTTTTCAGAAATCAAGAATAAATGAAAAAATATTCGATAAAACGACATTATATATATATATATATATACATATCTTTTTTAAAGTGTTCAAAGAGATAGAACGAGATAGAAAAAGAAAGGGGAAAAAAAAGCAAAAGAAAAAAAATAAAAATAAATCGGACAAAAAGTTTCGCTTGTATCTTCCTCGTTCAATGATCTTTTCTTCCACGTTCCTATCCTTTTAGTTTTTTTTCTTTATCCTTTATTTTTTTTTTTTTTTTTTTTTTTTTTTTTTTTTTAACACCCGAATTGCTAATTACGTTCTAACAAAAATTTACAAAGTCTTATATTAACTCCATTAACGATTCCATGTTTCATATATTTTTTTTTTTTTTTTTTTCGTTATAACTTTACTGCTACGGAGTAACGACCATAAGCTTTTCAGACCGTCTGGCGTCTGTACTTTCGGTAATTAGTGCTTTTCTTCTCTCTCTCTCTCTCTCTCTCTCTCGCTTTTTCTCTTTCCATCTCGGCCTTTCTCATTTTCACTTCTGCAAATTCTTATTCTTTATACGGATGGAAATTCACCAACAACGCTATCTTGGTTTACGTCTACTCAGCGAGAATTTGCCTCGATTGTACGAGTCGCTAAACACGATAAGTGATTCTTCCCGAGAACTGTCACGATTGTTAACCACACTGGAAAACGAAAGTATCTCACCCGTTTGGCTCGTTTATTCTTTACCACTCCACCCCATCTAAACGGCCTCCCCCTTTCCTTTTCCGACCACCCTATAGCCATAGCTACGGGTTTAACGTTTAAAGAGATATGTACGCTCGAGTTACGCGTCCTACGTGACATACACCTGCGTACATAAGAGTGTATATATATATATATATATATATATATGTACGAAAAAATATATATAGACGAAATTTCTCCCTGAGATTTTTTTTCGACTTTCTTTTTTTTTACTGCTCTCTAAAGATTCACATTTTTCTTTTTTCTTTTTATTTCTTTTCCTTCTTATTTCTTTTTTTTTTCTGTGTATACTCGCCTGATAATTCGTCGCGGCTTTGATAAAAGAAAGAAAAAAAAAAAGAAAGAAAGAGAGAGAGAGAGAGAGAGAGATAGGAAAAAAATAGCTCTCTCATTTTCCCAGCCCTTATTCATCTCAAATTCTAACGTTCAAAAAGATCGTGAAAAATTTCATTGCTAACAATGTCATTACGTGATCGACGCGATTACATAATTTCGATTTATACGTACGTACGTATAAATCGAACTACGTATAGTGTATACGCATTTATGCCTTATCAAAAATTTCTTTCATTCGCTAGATATATGGCGTTGAAATGATTCGATAAAACTTTAATAAGCGATCTTGTATATATGTATATATATATATATATAGGTATATTATAAATGAAGGAGAATGTAAATAAATGTTAAGGTAGACTGTTCAATAAATTCCTTATCTCTTGATAAAGTTTATGGTAGAAAAGAAAATCGTCGAGGAGAGGAGAGATAAAAGTTTTAAAATAAAAGTTTCAAGTGACTCTTCGTTCTTTCTTTCTCTTTCTCTCTCTCTCTCTCTCTCTCTCTCTCTCTCTCTCTCTCTCTCTCTCTTTCATCACTCTCGTGGTTTCCAGCGTAGAAATATCTTATGTACATACATACATACATACATATTATATATACGTATATATGTGTGATACATATATATACATATATATATATATATATACACTTGGCAATGCACGTAAAGCCGCGAATCTTGATCTTGGCAGTGAGCACCGGTTGTTGGCCATAAGCGAGCATTAGTTTAGGGGCCATCCATCTAGTATGAGGTAAAAAAGTAGAACTAAAGAAAAATAAATGTAGTTGGCTCGGTGAGCCAACGATCGTTCCCATCCTTTCCGAGTCGTTCCCTTTTCGAGGAAGTCACCACTTTGAAACGTCGTTTCACGAAAACTCTCAATTAGATTTATATGAGAAACAATTTTCACCAAGAGATTTTTTTCACGTGGAACAAAAGAGAGAAGGAAAGAGAAAGAGAAAGATAAGGACACAGAGAGAGAGAGAGAGAGAGGGATAAAAAGAGAGAAAGTATCGATAACACTTAGATTTCTATACTAACTATAAAATATTTTAGATGACCCTTTTAGTGATTTTCGACTCTTTCTCTCTCTTTCTATATCTCTTTCTCTTTGGTTGTATTCAGACGTTTATATCTGTGATCCTTTACGAGCAATGTACCAGGAATAACCAGATAATAAATAACGAAGCTAATCCCTTTGAAAGCATAGTCCTGTAATATTCTATCTTTTCAAGATCATCCCTTCAAGAAAGAGATTTCAATGTTACGAGATAACTTCCCTGTTGTTGTCACGCATCCCATTTAATTGCACGCCAGGATGATTGGATAATGAAGGTAAAAAAAGAAAAAAAAAAAGGAAAAAAAGAAAAAAGAAACTATTATAAGATGTCGTCTAATCGAGAAAGTTTTTACGTCTTAAAAGGTTTCAAGATTATCGTAAAAAAATAAATCGCGACGTATGTAAAAAGAGAAAGAAAGAAAAAGAGAGAGAGAGAGAGAGAGGGAGAAAGAGAATAGATTCTCTAGACAGACGTTCTCCCTTCCTTCCTCTCTCTCTCTCTCTCTCTTTCTTTCTTCTCATTTCCTTTTTTTTTCTTTCTCTCCAAAGAAATAAAAAATTTTTTCTGAAAGATTAATTTATCGTAGTCGCTCGGTTTCTAAAAGAAATTAATTAACGTCCTTCTCTCTCTTCCCTCCAACCCTTTCTCACTCTCTTTCTCTTTCTTTCTTTTCTTTTTTCAATCTGATATACCCATTAATCGAACTTTATCGTCGTACGTCCACGTGGCTTGAGAATTCGATCGAGAGTGAAACTTCGAGAGATGGAAGAGGAAAGTCAATCGTTTGGAAAGTATATGAACCAGAGAGAGAGAGAGAGAGAGAGAAAGAGAGATGGTAGTAATATTATATATATATATATATATATATATATATATATATCTCGAAGGAGACAGACAAGAAATAAAGAGCACTCACCGGCCTTTACCGTGATTTCACGGCCGAGCACCCTACCGACGCTGTTCGAGGCTTGACATCTGTAAACTGCTGAGTGTACGTCGTGTCTGTAACTCTCAGCACCGAACGGTAGGAAATGCATTGAACCATTCGCCAGCATATCACGGATATGCGGTATTGGTAAAACGGGTGAGCCATCGCCCATCAGCCAATCGATCCTAGGCGATGGACTGCCGTGTGCTGAACAGTGGATCATCGCACCGGTGTCGTTCGAAAATTCCACCGATGAACGTGGCTCCGAAACCAAAACTGGACCCTGACTGTCCAGCACCACTCCTCGTCCTGAAACATAAAGTCCTGAATTTGTTAGAACGAACACGTACAAACTTTATATTACATACTTTGTTTAATAATATATCGTTTTCTTTTCTTTTTCTTATTTCGTTTACAAATCGAAACGTCACAGTTGCACATTTATTTAATTATATCTGCGTATATATATATATATTTTCTTTTTTTTTTTTTTTTGTTATTCAGATGCATATTTATTTGTTTCATGTCTTATGAAAATACTCGATGCAATGAAATTTTTTAAAAGAAAAAAAAAATATATGCTTATATACTTTTTATATATCTGTCCATATTTCTCTCTCTCTCTCTCTCTCTCTCTCTCTCTCTCTCTCTCTCTCTCTCTCTCTCTCGTTTCGGATTATTGATAGAATTTAAACAGCTTTTTTTCTTTTCTTTTTTTTTCTTCTTTCTCTCTCTCTCTCTCTCTCTATCTCTCTTTTTAAAGCTACAGTTAACAGAACGATCACGTACAAGTAATAACGTCATATCGATCTTCCTCGATCACCGTTGCTCTGCTAGCTTTTATTGAATTCAATGCCATCATGGAATACAGAATTTATCCGTGAAAGTAACGTTTCTTCGTGGACACTCGACAGGCCATCGTTCATACAAAAAGCCATTATCGTATGAAGAAAGTAGCGAATGTTAGAAGGAGTGGAGGAATGAAAATAAGACGACAATCTCTCTTTCTCTCTCTCTCTCTCTCTCTCTCTTTCTGTTCCTCTCTAAAAATCCATCTCCTTCCGCACGCATTAGACTTGAGAGTACTTAACTTTCGCGTCCTTTATTTCCGCTCTCTTTACATCTTCAACATTCCACTCGTCTAGCTTTACCTTTAAGACGCGTTACTTGAATCTCGAGAAAAAAAGAAAAGAAAAAGAAAAAAAAGGAAGGAAGGAAAGGAGATGGAGAGATATAGAGAAACCACAGTTGCTCTTTCTACATAAAGCTCTCGAGATAAGGCGGAAATGATACGATCGCGTCTTTGGGAATCACTTAAGCGTTTAATCGAAGTAAGTTTTCTTTTCTTAAAAAAAGAAAAGAAAAAAAAAAAAAAAGAAAAAAGAAAAAAAAGAAAATAAAATGAAAAGAGAAAAAAGAGCGAGAAGTAAAGATAAAAAGAAAGAGGAAGAAGAAAGAAGGAAGAAAAAAAATATTGGATCGCTCGATAAATTACTTTAACTAAGTCGAGTGGAATGTAGATAGATAGATAGATAGATAGATAGATAGATAGATAAAGACGGAAAGAAACAGAGATAATAGATAAAGAGATAAGAAGAGATATAAAGAGAGATCGTCAGAGTCAAGCAACAGTATTCACGTCAGAGAATACGAAGAACGAATTGTCGTCATTTCACCGGGGCACACATATACGTACACATTCAAACAAATTTTCCGAATATTCTGGTCACACACACACACATATGTATATATATATATATATATGTATAAGTAAATACAAGGAGTGAACTAGTTCGTCCATTTCTCCATAACAGTACGATCACAGCATTTTCCACTCTTTTCTTTCTTCGCCTCTCTCTTTTTCTCTCTTTCTCTCTCTCTCTTTCTCTCTCACTTCATCTCTCTGATTCTCTCTATCTGCTTCAATCGAGAAAATCTGATAGAGGATCTCCATCGCAGCTGATGCCAGCAATACCGAAGCTTTGTCCCGACTATTTTACCTTCTTGTTTTCTACCGATCGAGGACGACTCGGTGGAGGTAAATATCCTCAAGAAATGCATATACCTTTCTCATAAAAATAAGAAGTGAAAGAAAAGAGAGAGAGAGAGAGAGAGAGAGAGAGAGGGTGAGAAAATGTAGGTAAATAAGAACAAAAATCGATTGCATTATACATGAAAAGCAGTTTGATAACAGTCGGGATATATAGAATCGTTAAGTATACGATTGGTCCAATGGGATATATATCTATAGATATTAATATATATCTGTCTGTGTATGATGTGTGTGTAAATATATGTGTGTGTGTGTGTGTGTGTCTGTGCGCAGCGAGAGACGACGGCTTTGTGCGTTTCCATCGAAGCACCTGCGGTCCCGGTTTTACAACTATGTGCGCACCAAACCAACCCTCTCTATCCATCTCGTATTATCACGAATCTCCACCCCACTACCTTTCCCTCACTCTTTCTCTCTCTCTCTCTCTCTCTCTCTCTCTCTCTCTCTCTCGAGTCTCTCGAATTCCAGCTCTCTGCGACCGATATCAGTTAGCGAGCACTGTACGAGCAAGCGATTTTCACGAGGCTCGTATTAAACGTGCTAGGAGGAAGAAAAATGGTTGGATTAATCACCCCCATGGGGACGGGGGAAAGGAGGGAGGGATTGAGGAACGAGAGGGATTGCTTCGTACATTCTGCAAACGATATGAACGGATATGCCGGTCGCTTGATTTTCGTTCGACCAACACATTTTTTCTCTCTCTCTCTCTCTCTCTCTCTCTCTCCCTTTTATCTATCTATCTAACTATCTATCTATCTCTATATCTTTCTCTTTTATTCTTCTATAGTTACATATATTCCAGTTAAAGTTACTTGTCATCAGATTGTTCTTTTCGTTTTTTATCTTCTCTCTTAAGATAAATTACGCCTGTGTCCGTTCACATATTTACTCGTATCTATATACATGCATACTTACATACATATATACATATATATATATATATATATATATATATATATATATATAAATATATAGTAGAATATTTGGAAAAGTCGATCTGTTTACGTCGAACCAACGGAAATTAGAGTTCCATGGTGGACCCAACCAACGTTCATTGTCCCGTAATGCTACGAATTCGATCTCCGTTCGCATGAATACATCTCGCTCGAGGATCGTTCGAGAAGAGCTTATCTCGACAGGACACATAAACGTCAATCGAGAACGACTCATTCTCTCTCTCTCTCTCTCTCCCCCCACTCTCTCTTTATCTCTATCTTTCTCGTTTCCTGAGACTATCCAAAACTGAGACCGGTGAAATTTCATATTTCGTCGCCGTGAAGGAGGATTTCAACCGAGGACATTAACGTTTTATCGTTCCGCACATGTTTCTCTCATACCTCACATACACACACACACACACATTATATATGTACATAAATACGTATATATATATATATATATATATATATATATATATATATATATACATACATACACACAACGATAATTTCCTGCGTCATTGGTATGGAACGTGAATCCCTGTACATAGCTATGCCATGGTTTTGGTATTATGCATCGACGCCATTTATGCCACATTTACACGCACGACACACCCATACCTTCATTACTATCTCTTCCTCATCTCCCTTTAACCTCTCTCTCTCTCTCTCTCTCTCTCTCTCTCTCTCTCTCTCTCTCTCTCTCACACAGTTGATGCACCCTGGCAGTAGTACGTATCCGGCTGTCGTACATGCAGAGAGAGAGAGAGAGAGAGAGAGAGAGAGAGAGAGAGGGAGAGAGGGAGAGAGAGAGGAAGAGAGAGAGGAAGAGAGGAAGAGAGAGAGAGGAAGAGAGAGGACCAAACCAGACCATCCTCACTTTAGTGTACACGCACTACATATACACCTGTATATATGCTTGCGCGCGCCCGTATGTGATGTCTGTTTATGTACGTATGTGTGTATATATTCGTACGCATTACATGTGACTGCATTGACTATGTAAACGATTCTGCTAGTGCTGCCGTTGCTGCTGCTATTGCAGTTAGTTGTTGGCTGGTGCTACTAGTACCGTTGCTGGTGCTGCTGCAACTACACCTATCTCTCTGTCTCTCCCTCTCTCTCTCTCTCTCTCTCTCTCTCTCTCTAGCTTTATCTCTCTAGCTCTCCCAGGCTACTACCCTGTATTTTCGCGCTGTAGCTCGCGTTCCTGATTAATTACAGAGAACCGTTACGGCTGGCACGGCCGTTGCATCGCACCGACATTATCATCCGGCACACGAAACCCACGTCACTGACGAATTAACAGACTAACTTGGAGATCCACGACTGGGCGTACAACGTTCATACACGCGTTATTCCTTTCTTAGTCTTGAGAAACGTCGTGTCGAGTTATCTTTTCTTTATATCTTTCAATTAACACACAATTAGAACGAACGAACGAACGAACGAACGAACGAACGAACGAACGAATGAACGAACGAACGTACGTACATTTCATCTAACGCATATGTTTCATCCTAAAGTTTAATGTAATTTAAATAATTTATAACGAACGAAACGTATATGTATAAGCTATAATAATATATTGTATAAAATTATTATTATTATATCGTATTTATAGATCCTTTACGAGATTTATATGTTCAAACGAACGGGAGAGATTGCGAGACGATCGAAATTAAATCGTTGCGTATGATTAAAGAAAAAAAAGAAAAGAAAAAAATCAATATTTTTTTATCTCGTGACGTGTATGAATTGCTCATCGAAAAAGGTTCATTTCGAATAGATCGAAAAATTTCACACGTTTTTTCGATTTTTCTAATATTCAAATACCATCGTCCTTCCTTTCCTCATTCCACTCGCCCTCGTCCCCATCATTTCCCGTCCCAAAAAAAAAGAAGAAAAATAATAATATTCATGAAAATCAAAGGAGAACACATTGTTTAAGTTTTAATAAGAAAAATGATGTAGTTATTCCGCGACCGCGCCCTTTACCTTTCGTTTCAGTTTTGTTTCGCTTTCTATTTCCTTCTTTTCTTTTTTTTCTTTTTTCTTATATTGTTTTTTCTTTTTATTATTCTTTTTTTTTTCGACATACTAGCTCCTCCCTCCCTCTCTCTCTCTCTCTCTCTCTTTCTCTTTCTCCACTCGTAAGCTTTTATCGTCGTATCTTCCTTTCCGTAATTTTAGAAAACAACGGGAAAAGTAGAGCCGTTAATTACGGCGGCACTTTTCTCTGTCTCTCTCTCTCTCTCTCTCTCTCTCTCTCTGTCTCTCTGAGAAACAGAGGAACACAATACAAAACAAAAAATACACAAAACAAAAAAACAAAACAAAAAACAATATACACGTATGCTGAAGGGAAGAGAAAGGCAAGTCGAAAAATATGTCGTCAAACGTGATTACATATGCCGCTAATTAAGTCACAGGTGGTGTGGACCCGAACAAAGCGTTTCCTCTCCCCCTCCCTTCCACCCTCTCTTCTCTTCTCTTCTCTTGAATCCAACTCTTTTTTTTTCTTCTTCATTCTTTCTTTCTTCTTTCTTTTTGCTCTAATATTTTCTTTATTATCTCACTCTTCTTGCAGAACAACGTACGCGAGTGGATAAGCTCTACAAATGCTTTCATCCAAATATATAAATATATATATATATATATATATATATATATATATATATTTATTTATTTATATATTTATATGCATCATCGTCTTTTGACTTTTTTCTTTCCCAAGCGAAAAACAAATTTTCAAAGATAATCAAAAAGTATACCCATTATATATATACATATATATATATATATATATACATATATATATATATACTTGCATATATCGATTATCTTTGTCTATCTGCAGACGAGTGAAAAATATCGTTAATGTCGATTAAAATTGAAAAACCGTACGATCGAGCTTGAAATTCATTTTCTGTTTGTTTCTCTCTCTCTCTCTCTCTCTCTCTCTCTCTCGATATATATTTCTCTTCTTCGGCTAAAGCGAAGTAACGCGACTGTGTACAGGGATCACGGTTAATTTCTCCTCTGGTAATGGCGCACAATGCCACCGGCAATGAGAGAGGATAAGAGGGGTGAGGAGAGGAAACTCGCGTGGCAAAAGCCAATACGATTGGCCAATGGCTTCGATTCTACATACGAGAATCGCGCACACGCGTAAATACGCACAATCGGACGGCCGGATAAAGCCATGGAGAGAGCGGATCGATCCCGCGGAATATAAAGCCCCAACCCCGTTCAACCACCTAACCCTCTCCCTCTCTCTCTCTCTCTCTCTCTCTCTTTCTCCCTTTTTGCCCCTTTCCCTTCTCTTCCCTTCCCTTTCCTACTCATTCCTCCCTTCCGCATCAACCCATTTTCATCCAACGACAACGACGACGAAACGTTGGCCTATCATCTTCGACGAATCTATTAAGGGTACGTAAATTTTATGAAAATTGCATTTATGTGTATCTGTGTACTGTATCTTATATATGAATGTGTAGATATATATACATATATATATATATATATATATATAATAAATAAAAAGTATTAATATCAGCGACGAAACTTAATTATTAATGTTAAAAAAATGTAATAATTCTTCTCAACGTTATGTCGATTCTTTCTCAGGTGTTAACAAAGAAAAAAAAAAAGAAATCTCGTAAAAAAAGAAAAATGCGCCATCCTTTTTTTCACTCTCGCTTTTCCTTTTTTTTCTTTCTTATCCAAATCAAAAAATTTGCCGTTGTTAGAGGGAACTCGAAATAAAGTTTTCGGGGTTACGTGTCTATGTAACTACGTAAGATACATATGTATGAGTTAAACGTTGAGGAACGTTGACGACGTAACTTCCGGGTGCTCGATTAACGTTCCCCTTCTTCTTACCCCCTCCTTTATTCTAACTCCGACGTAACACAATGTTCCCGACATCTTATCGAATCACTTTGCTCGCCAGAGTCGAATCGATGTAGTCTACACGGAGCACCTCGTTCTTCTTCGATGTGCAGACACACAGAGGAGTAGACGAGCATTATGCACGCATCATGGAGCATGATGTTGGCGTTGGTCCTCTCGAGTTCGTTCAGATAAAAGGAACAAGCGGTAAAGATCACAAGAGCGAAAGATGGTAAATAATAAAATTAGTCGGTTGAGATCTTCCAATATTTTTTTCTCTCTTTTCTACCTCCTTTAATACTCTATCTCCCTCTGTCTTTTATTATCTCTCTTTGTATTTCCCATATGGTTTGATCGCAAATAATACGAATATATATATATATATATCGAATTAAGAAAAAGGAAAGGAGTGATAAAGAGAGAGAGAGAGAGAGAAGAAGATAATTAGCAATAAATTTTAATCTACTAGGATCTTTTCCATTTGCACTTCTTCTCTTTTTCTTTTATATATATATATATATATATATATATATATATATATATATATATATATATATTTATATCGAATCTAATTTAAATGCAAGCAATAAGAGCAAAGAAAAAAGATTTAGTTTCAAAGAAAGATAATTAATAATTAAATTAGTCTAATAATATCTTGTAAATTCTTTCTCTCTTTCTCTCTCTGTCCCTTTCTCTCACTTTGTTTTACATATGGACGAACATTGAAGATATCTCGAGCTCTAATGGATATATAAAAGGAAAAAAGAAAAGAAAAGAAAAAAAAAAGAAAAACTGACAAAGATCGAAAAAGAAAAAAGAGAAGAGAGAAAAGAGAAAGAGATACGATAAAATTAGTCGACTAGAATCTTTTTATTTTTTTTTATTCCACCCCCTACTCTCTCTCTCTCTCTCTCTCTCTCTCTCTCTCTCTTTCCCTTTATTTTCCTCTCTCACGTATGATCCCACGTTGAATATATCTGAAGTTAGCAGGCGTCTTCATCCGACCGAACGGAAGAATCCAACGAGACGGAGCAATATAGACGGAAATCGAATTGCAAAATGGAGAAAATGACTGCTAGTGTCCTCGTCTCTAGCATTCCCTCAACATTTTCTTCGTTCGTTGCACGAATGGACGAAGAAGGATGCGACGAAGAGATAGGAAGAAGTTTGATAGAGGTAGAGATAGAGAAAAGGATATAGAGAAAGAGAGATAGATAGATAGATAGATAGATAGATAGATAGAGATAGAAAGACATATATATATATAGAGAGAGAGAGAGGGAGAGAGAGAGAGAAGAGAAACGCATTCCTGAGCGAGTTAATCCCCCGGAGTCTGGAATGGCTGACAATTCCACGGATCTGTGCCTTCTGCCATCCTCCTCCCTCCTCCCTCCTCATTCTCTCTCGTCCACCACTACCGTCCTTCTCCTCTTCATACGCTCTCTGACGTATATACAACGTATATATGTATTATTCGTACGTGTATACGCATATATATATATATGTGTGTATGTGCGTGTATCTATGTAGATAGAAAGCCTTATGTGTGCGCAAGGGTACACACGTATTTATACATGTTCATTCGCGTAATCGAGTCCCGTTCGTCTGGGTGATCCGTGTGGTTCTTTCTTTCTCTTTCTCTTTCAACTATCTCTTTCATTCCTTCTCTCTCTCTCTCTCTCTCTCTCTCTCTCTCTCTCTGTATATATATATATATATATATATATTATCATTCCAAATCTATTCGTCGATTCGCAATATCACGGAATTCGTAGTAAATGGATTGTGATACCGACGGGAATCTCGCGTAGAATGCGTATTACGTAATGTAGTTTCTCTTTATCATTTTGTCCTTTTATTTTTCTTTTTATTTTCATTCTTATTATCAATATGTATATATATATATATATGTGTGTGTGTGTGTGTGTGTAAATTATATTATGGATACGTACATATGTACATAAATGTCAAAGGAAAGGATCCATCTAGTAAGATGGATCCTTTTCTATCGTTCTTTACGTTCGTTTTCGATAAATTTATCTCGATATGTTAAAACCTTTAGCATTTCGAAGGAATACGACTTTCCTGTTTCAACGAGTTCGTTGTCGTCGTCGTCGTCGTCGTCGGCATTGTCGGCATCGTCGTCGTCGTCGTCGTCGTCGTCGTCAACGCGTTAAACGTCGTCGAACTGAAGATAGACGACAGAATCTCTCTCTCGCTTTTTCTTTTTCTCTCTTTCGCGAAAACGCGATTGGATTTTCCAAAGCCACGACGAATCGATTATTGGATATCGTTTTACTAAGAGAGGGAGGAAGGAAGGGAGGGAGGGAGGGGACTAGGTGGTTCGATTAAACGAACTCTTCCAGGAGAATATCATAAGGAAAACGAGGATTGTGTAGGATGGTAATACTGCTTGGCTTTTCGAAGAATAGACGATTCTTATCGATAAACTGAAATCTTGATTCTTTCTCTCTCTCTCTCTCTCTCTCTCTCTCTCTCTCTCTCTCTCTCTCTCTATCCTATCTACAATAAATATATTCATTTTAATCGTTCTTCCAATCGAGACTTTTCTCTCTCTCTCTCTATCTCTCTCTTCTTCTCGTTGTTATTAATTCTAATAAATTTTATATTTAATTTATACGACGATAATGAACCTTCTTCTCTCTCTCTCTCTCTCTCTCTCTCTTTTTAATGATATTACGAAATAATGATGGAAAAAGACAGAAATGAAATGACTTATCCACTTCTAATTTCTAATGCGCTAAACTAAAATACGATCATCGTAGTGCGATGTGAAAAGAAGAAAGAGAGAGAGAGAGAGAGAGAGAGAGAGAGAGAAAGGAGACAAGAGAATAGTCATTCTCGAGGACACTATGAAGAGGTCCTTCCTTCTGAACGTAAACTGCTTAGAGCCAGATAGCAGTCTCTAAGTTCTTTCGTTGCCGGAGTAACTTTCTTAATTCCCCTCTTAGCGGAGTTAATCTTCCCGATTAATGCTTTACTAACCCCTCTTCTTCTTCTTCTTCTTCTTCTTCTTCTTCTTCTTCTTCTTTCTCTATCTCATCTCCTTATTTTATGACGTCTATCTACCTATTTCTTGTTTCTGCTTCTTCGTAAATTTATATCTCGATAAATACTTAATCATTTAGTTTCCACAAAGGAGATATAGATTTTCTTTATAATAATTATAACATAAGGTTAATTTCGTTCAGTAATAATAAATCATTAATCAGTTTGATATGTATGTACGTAGGAATTAACGAAAATTCTCGAAATATTTTATAAAATAATAAAGGTATAAAGGGGGAAAAAGTGTTGTAAACGATGATCAGCTGTTTCAATTTTATTGACGCAATAAGTAAATAAATTAACGATAAGATTTAATATTTAAATTAACGAAGACGCTGGATTAAATCGATCTAATTTGCTGGCTCGAATATATATAAAAAAAAAAAAGAAATATTAATAAAAATGATTGCGTAGTTATTTAATATATTCGTAAAAAAAAAAAAAAAAGAAAAAGAAAAAAAGCGGAACTTAATGATAATCAAATAGTTCATTTTACGTGTCTTATCGATCTAATCGCAATGTATCTAATGCTTGTAACGAAGACGAAATTAATTAATCGATGAATATTCGAGATAATGATTATTAATGTATACGATAAAAATTGTTCTCGTAGTATATTAATCTATTCGTAGAATAAACGTCGATGCTTTATTAATAAGTCATATGACTTTAATTGATATTATTAATTACGATTAAAAATAAAACGATAGAATCGCATGATATATATTATATAATTATATAAAGTAATTACTTACATTGCAATATGTTCGTAGGAAATAAAATTAAGATAAAGAGACTACGTAGGACAGATCCTTACTCTGGTACGACGTGAGTAATACTAAATGCGTATACCTTACGACGAAAACATTTCGGCTAGAAGGAAACGTAAACGATAGGTCACCTTTTGTTACGAGGCAATGATCTAAGGATATATAGAATCAAAAAAGGAAAACAAAACAAACCGAGGACAGAGAGCGAGAGAATAAGAGGGAGACAGAGAGAGAGAGGAAAGAGAGAGAGAGAGAGAGAGAGACAAATGAAAGTAACAAACGGAGTGGGAGAAGAATTACGAGCTTAATTAACTTGTGACGAACGAAGCCACCGCAAAATCTCACGGCGCATAAATTTACGTTGTACATTGCAAAATGAGTTAACGTTGGCACGTTTTACCTTCTCCTAAAACCTCTCCGCCGGCATCACCATTACCATTACCATCACCAACACCAGCATTACCACCACCAACCAGCATCAGCACCAGCAACAGCAGCTACGGGGCATAATCATTTACTAGAACCGAATCTCTGCCGTCTTATAAAATAATACGATATTAAAATTACGAGTTAGTTTCGTTTTGCTCTTTTGATCCGTTATTCTCCTTCCAAATGATTATCGTTAAATTCATTCGTCATTATTGCGACATTTATAATAATTAAAAGATATATTATTCAACGAAATTACTTCGTTCTTTATGCTCGGAAAATAAATAAAAAAATAGATAAATGGATAGCTGGAGAAAGATAGATAGATAGAGATAGAGAGAGAGAGAGAGAGAAAAAAAAAGAATTAGGAAACATTTAAAAGGACAAGTACGATATAAAATAGGTATTTTAATAGCGAGTATATATATATATATATATATATATATATATATATATAGTTTTATATGATGGAAGAAGAAAAAAAGAAAGAAAGAAATAGGATTAATTTGTTAAAAGAACAGAGATATAGATCAAAATGGACTATAAAGCTATTTATTAATAAACCCCTTTTCGGTCAGGTTATATGTATCTACGTATGTATATATGTATTTCATGTCTGGATTTTTATCTTTTTAAAGAACGACGACGACTATCGTAAAAGCTTCCAACGGTCTACTATCGAACACATTTTCTTGACGTTTCAGATGAGAGATATAGATATGAAAAGAGACAAGAAAGAGAGATTTTAAGAAAGAGAAGGGACGTTAAAAGTTTATACTTCCTGACTTTGGGCTTCGTGCGAAATAAATAAAACGATTTCCGATAGAAGGAAGAATCGACTTCCCCGTTAGGATGGTGAGAGGAGGGGGGGAGCAATGGAAAGAGGAGGGGAAAGGTTGGGTGGCAGGGAGAATCGATTCGATTAATCGATACAAAAGTGAGGGAAACGAAGGAATTCATTTAAAGCTGATCCCCGCGTAATTCGTTTGATACCGGGGCGAAAGTGGAGAAGTAGATAGAGTGAGTAAAAGATAGAGAGTTATTGTGTGTGTGTGTGTGTGCGTGTGTGTCTGTATGTGGGAGAAAGAGAGAGGAAGTTCTCGCGTATCCTCATCGCGTTTCTCGAGAAATGACTTTTGCAAGAATTCGATGGCTGCTTTTCCGTACAATTAATCTCGAATAACAAGATCGATAGATGCTCTTTTTATATAAATAAAAGAGAGAGAATTTTCTTTGTCCCTCTCCCTTTATCTCTTTTTCTTCATAACTTTTTACGATCTCTCTTTTCTCTTTTTCTCCATTTCTTAGCGTCATACGAATTCTTTTTTTTTTCTTTTTCATTTCATTAAAAAATTTATCATTTCATTATCTCTTCTTTTTTCTACTTACTATTTATCTATATACGTACTCGTCTTCGTCTCTTATCGTTTTATGGTCTCGATCCATGTACTTGGAACATGCGAAATTAGCATAATGTGTACGATGTCGTTGCTCTCTCTCTCTCTCTCTCTCTCTCTCTCTCTCTCTCTCTCTCTCTCTCTCTCTCTCTCTGTCTTTATTTGACTCTTCATGGATATTTCATGTGATACAATGAAAATGATATCGATCGACATGGACACACGTAAGTACTTACTTACAAGGTATCTCTTCTCTCTCGCTCCCTTTTTTGGATCGTTAAAATTTTTAATAACTTAAATGTTAAAGGTATAAAAATTGACGAAAGGATCGTTTGATAAATATCAATTAGAAATTAGAATTTATAAGCGGTAACATTGATCGATACGATGATCTATCAATATCGATTAATATGAATCAATTCTCATTCTCTTTTTATCTCTTTCTCTATGTATGTGCGTACGCGCGCGCGTCTGTGTGTGTGTGTGTGTGTGTGTGTGTGTAAATTCAATGAACGTTACATCGTTACAAACGTGTAGAGATCGTGTTCCATGGGGCTGCTCGAGAAAATTAGGTGACGTTAATCCAGAATCTGTAGATTTTACGAAATTTCTGGCCATCGGAAGAGTAGGCCACATCCCCTATCAACGTTTACCTTCGTTATAGGAATCGATAATTTCAATTAATTCTCTCGATCCTCATTATGTTAGGCGAAATTGCGAAAAGTGGATCAGATCGAGGGATTGAAAGCTTTCGATATATTATTCTTCTACGAAAAAAATTCTTTCCTTTTTCTTCAATATTCCAACGTACGTGTACGTATATGAAGGAAGAAGAAAAAGTTCGATCGTAACCTTTTTTTCTTCTTCATCTTCTTTGAACAAAGGAAAAGAGAAAGGAAAAAAAGAACTGGGCGAAAAAGGAAAAAAAAAAAAAAAAAAAAAAAAAAAAAAAAAAAAAAAGGAAAAGCGAAGGGAAAAAAAATTACGTAAATTTATTCGAAAGAAAAAAGAATATAAAAGGCGGATTGTGTGATGAAAGATAAAAAAAAAATTAATTTCGACATGAAATGTCGAAAATAACGTGGGAACCGTAAAGGGCACGATATTACTCTCGTCTGTACCTACGTCTGTTCCGTTTATATATCCATCTCTCTCTCTCTCGCGTGTGTGTGTGTGTGTGTGTGTGTGTGTATGTGTGTATGTCCACTTGGCCAGGAAAATCGAGAAACAAAGTATTCGAAGAACTTTTTAAAAAAAGAGCTCGTGCCACGTTAAATTCCAAAGCTCGTCCTACAATTCCTTCCTCTCTCTCTCCCTGCTTTGTTTTTTTATTTACCTTTTATTTTTTTTTTTCTGCCCGAGTTTTTCGGCATTGCGAAAATTGTTGGTCTTGGGTTTCTTTCTGTGGTAACAGAGACGAGGAGGGAATTTCAGAAGAAGGATGGAGAGGTCCGCTAGGATAGAGGTCGAAAGGCATTAAACCTCATTTCGCATTTTAATTACTAAGGGCGACTCTTTTGCGTTGGCGACTAAATTGTAAATTATTTTCAATTGTGAAGTAAAATATGGAACAGGCATATAAAATGTCCCACGAACATGACCAATTCCTCGTCCCCTCCCCCCCCCCTCTTCCACCCTTTCCTCTATTCTCTAACCATTACTATCTCTCTGTCTCTCTCTCTCTCTCTCTCTCTCTCTGTTTTTCGCTCTCTGTCTCTCTCTCTCTCTCTCTCTCTCTATCTCTCTCTGTCTCATTTCAACAACGTAAATATAGTCTCGCCGCAGATATTGTTCATTATATGCCATCCATCGTTAATTACTCTGAATATAATTAAAAAGGTACAATGGTGTTCGTGATCACGGTTGTGCCGTTGCTACGTAAGCAAAATTCTTTTGTTCGACGTTACTTAAGTTCTCTATTCTTTTTCTCTCTCTTTTTCTCTTATTCATTCTCTCTTTCTCTCTCTCTCTCTCTCTCTGTCTTTCTATTTCTTTTCACGAGGGAGTTAATGTTGAAGCATAAGTAAGTATAGCAAAGATTCATTTAATATTTATCATATTGACACACAAATACGTACACGTACGAGCGCTTATATGAGGTTGATAAAAATTAATTAATTAATTAATTAATTAATTAATTAATGGTGAAATTTAAAGAATTGGAACGCGTCAAAATATTGCATTAAATAATGTTGAAAGTAAAGAAGAAAAAAAAAAAAAAAAAAAAAAGAAAAGAAAAATACAGCAAATAATGAAAATTATGAAAAATTATTAATACAAGGAAATGTTTTCTTTCTCTAAAAAAGGAATTTATTTGTTAAGAATATAGAGAAAAAAAAAAAAAGAGAAAAAAAAAATAAATGAAACGAAAAAAAGAAAAGAAAGAAAAAGTAAAAAAGGAAAGGGGAAGCTGTTTCAGGGAGGTCCAGGGAGGCTGAGAAAAAGGTGGTAGAGTTGAATTCCACGAGTTAAAATCGTACAATTTAAGCTAGGTAGCTACGCCGCAGTAATTTCATCCCCCAACGTAGTCGTCGCTAATTTAACGAAGTTAGCGTGGCGTAATTAAGAGAAAAATTCCAATTGGGAAGAGGTTAATGAGAACAAAGGAAGAGTTGGGATGGCTGCTCGATGAGAGAAAAGTTTGGAATCGTTCGAAGTTTTTATTATTTTTTGTTCGATCTCTTTCCTTTTTAATATTTTCTATGAGTTAGGAGATTAAAGGTCAATTTCGAGCATTCGAATAGCATCGCACGGTCCTCTTTAAAAAAAAAAAAAAAAAAAAAAAAAAAAAAAAAAAAAGAAAAAAAAAACAAGAGAAAAAGAAAGCAAAAAAAGAAAGAAAAAGAAATCGAAAGAAAAAATAAAAGTCATCGTCTTTTTTTTGTCTTCCTTGCTATGCCTCTCTCTCTCTCTCTCTCTCTCTCTCTCTCTTTCTCTCTCTCTCCCTCCCTCTCCCTTTTTTCATATCTCGATGGCACGCCGAGTTATTTCGCAATTTAATAGCGAGACCTCTTTTTCCTCCTCTTTCTCTCTTTCTTTTTTTTCGAGCTTCTTTTTTACTCCCTTCCACATTGCGACCGAGCGAACGAGTTCCTCCGATGAAACCAGGAATGCAATGATGCAGGATGGCGCAGTTGGACGGTGCAACGATGCGGAGACCGGACATTTTCCAAATTCAAAACGATCCGCGAAACGTCGCTCGTGACAAGCGCACTGTGCGACCGGTTCGTATATTCACGTGGTCAGACCGCATCGCATTTTAATTCTCGCTTGGCAGAAAATCGAAAGAGAAAAAAAAAAGAAAAGAAATAGTAAAAGAGAAAAAGAGAGATAGAGAGAGAAAAAACAAAGAAGAGAAAAGAACTACCTCACATTTTTTACATATATTTCAAGTTGCTTTGTTTAGTTTTTTTCCTCTCTTTTTCTCTCTCTCTCTCTCTCTCTTTATTGTTATCATTATCGTTGATTAAATCAAAATTAATAAACAGATTACTCGAATTAATGTAACGATAGATATTTTCTATAATTTCGATTGAAAATTGGAACTAAAAGAAGAGAATAACGTGCTTTCTACAATTTCATTGTGTTCGATCGAAGCACGAATCTCGTAGTCCGAGCTCGATCCCAGAGCAAGAGCCCAGAATGAAAGAGAGAGAAAGAGAGAGAGAGAGAAAGAGAGAGAGAGAGAGAGAGAGAGAGAGAGAGCCCTGCTGAGCGAGAGCCAGAGAACCAGCAGAGCCCTGCAGGCGTATCGAAATTTGCTACGAATCGACGCGATTGGATCGCGTATACGAGGAGATGTAAATCGGACATTGGGAGAAATTTAAGAGGCAGCATGCCAGTACTGTTTACTAGGAACGAGGCTACCAACGTTAATAGGGTAATAGATAGGCAGCCGTATTCGCGTGATTAGGTATCAGTCGATAAAGGTGAAATCATTCCTCTGATCTATATATCTTCCTATAATTCCATTTCGATAAAAATCAATTAAAATTTTCTTTTCTTTTTTTCTTTTTTTTTTTTTCTTCTTTTTATTTCAAAAATAGAAGATTATCGTTTCATTTTTTGAATATAATCGATCATAATAATTGATCGATTAGGAGATTAGAATTTATCGCGTGAACAAAGGATCGATTTGATTAAGATAGCGAGAGATAAATCGTCCGTATCCGTTCGATTATACGAGTAAATTCCATCGGTTCGCAGGTTTCACGCTGCGAATTTCTCTGTGATCATGAGAGAGAGAGAGAGAGAGAGAGAGAGAGAGAGAAATACTATGCACGAGGATAGCAGAGGAGAAGCCATTAGACACGGAGTTCGCTACCAACTGGATGCGAACGTAGATCGGAACGACGACGGTGAAACTAGCAAACATATTCGAGATTTAGGACAAGCGTCGATATATATATATATATATATATATATATATATATATATATATATATATATATATATATATATAGCTCTTGCGAGACTATCGACGTCGGCTTGACAGATCGATCGTAATTAAATCGATGCGATCGGTTGCCCTCCTCTTTCCCTTCCTCCTCTTCTTCCTCCTCCTCTTACTCCTCTTCCTACTTCTCCTCTTCCACGAGAACCTCCGATGAGTAGCGTCGCGCACGGACTTAACTCTAAATCTAGGAATGGGGTCGATCGAAGCTATACCACCATCAGGATGCATTATGGAGCTGGAGAGGACATCGGCATAGATAGGTGAACGTGCTAGGCGGGCAGGTTATCTCGCGCCTATTTGCACGATAGTCCTGTTTCCGATTAATCAGCTACCCTCGGAATTAACGCAGTCTCTCTGGGGCTTCCCTCCTATCAACCATTTCCTCTCTCTCCCTCCCTCTCTCTCCCTCTCTCTCTCTATCTATCCATCTATCTATCTCTTTATCTATTTATCTCATTAACTTGTAACATTTTTTCAAGAGAATAGATATGTACATATGTGTATATATTTACGTGTATATAGGTATTTAATACCACCTTTGTAAATATGTTTATATTTTATCATAATTTTTTTTTCCTTTTTTTTTTTCTTTTTTTTCTCTTTTTTTTTTTTTTTTTTGTATCGAAGTATACGAAGTATTTATTTTATTTAAATCGAATTAAAGTAAAATTTAAATTGATGATTTTAATTAAAAATTTCTCAATCTATACTTTTCCATCAATATTGTTCTACTTTCCTAATTCATTATTTTTTTCTTTTGAAAAGCTAGAATCTCACGAAGATGACCCACTTTTGTTTGACGATAATTAAGTTTTAAGTTAGCCGACATCTAAGTGCATGGCTTTTATTAGTCTCTCGTACGGTTTACTTCGCAATATTCGCTTCTATCCATTCATCTATCCATCCATCCATCTATCCATCTATATCCAACCATCCATCCATCCGTTCGTTCGTTCGTTCGTTCGTTCGTTCGTTCGATCGTTCGATCGTTCCGTCCGTCCATTTATCTATTCGTCTCCCTTTCTAGACCCTTAAAAGCCCTTTTGAATTTTGCTTTGTCCTTCGAGTTAAATACTTTAGACGAAGATATCGAATTAGAGGCTTTCATAAACTTACCCCCTTACAATGAATTCATTTTCGATGAATGATAAGAGAATACGTATAGAGAATGCAATGGCAGACTTCAAAGGAAATCTCTCTTTAATTTTCTTTGTTTTTCTTTGTTTTCTTGCTTTGTTTTTTTTGTTTTTTTTTTGGTTCTTTTGGTTCTTTTTTTCTTTTCTTTTATTCTGTCTTCTTGCAATGCGTGTTTTCTTTTCTTTTTTTCTTTTTCTCTTTTTTTTTTTTTACGTATATATAATATAAAAAAGCCCTATCCGACAATCAATCCTACCGCGATTTTCTCAATCTGAAAATGCCAATGAACCCACTCTCCTCTTCGCTTTTCGAGTTTTCATTGTTAACCGTGCACGAGTGGCGCGAATACGCGCGAGTTACGTGGATTCATCGACGTAAAGTGCTTTTTGCCGTAAAAAGAGAGAAAGAGTAGACGATGACTTTTTGTTTCGATGGACGACTCTCGTCGAGTCCACCAATCGATTCCTCTCCTCTTCCTCTGCCAATTAGCTTGCCTTTATGAACGTGATTCTGATCTCTTTTATCGTGTCGCATTACAAGTGATTCCTACGTGCGCGTACTTTTCAAAAAAAAAAAGAAGAAAAAAAAAAAAAATAAAGAAAAAAAGAAAGAAAGACAGAAAGGAAGAAGGAGAAAAAAAGAAAAAAAAAAAATCGATCATTTTCCGATTCGATTGGATTAAAAGAAAAACATCTATCTCTTTTACTTCCTATTTTTCCCCTTTTTTTTTTTTATTCGAATAGAAGATTACACGTTACGTATATACGTAAATAAGTATAACTTAGAATAGAATCGATTCGATCGATCGATCGATTAATCGATCGATTTTATTTCTTCTTTTTCTTTTTCTGTTTCTTTTCTTTTTTCTCTCTTTTTTTTTTTTTTCCTTTTTCTTTCATTTTGTTCCTCTCGTTCGTACCATCACCTTCGTTATTGTACGTTCTCGATATTTAATTAGCTTTCCTTACGACTAATCTTTTTTCTTTTTTCATTCCTTTTTTTTTTCTTTCTTTCTTTCTTTCTTTTATTTATTTTCTTTCTTTTCTTTTTTTTTTTTTCATCGTTTCGCCAAACGAAGAATTACTAGTATTCTCGTCGTGTTACACGTGGAACGTAAGAGTTTAACGAAGTTCGAGCGGCCCGTTCATTAATCACTATGACTTAGTTGCGCTTAACGGCTCGTAATAAACTTCGCGAAGGAGCGACTTCGAAGAAAGATGGCGGATCGTTCGAAAGACAGGAACGTTGTGTCTTTGCGTCTACTCGACTTCTCTCGTAGAGAGAAAGAGAGAGAGAGAGAGATGGATAGATAGATAGATAGACACTATTATCGAATTTACGTCACGTTCGTCGCTTCGATTTCACAAGACACGTATATATATATACGTACTATACAATGTATAATATAACAGCAACCGTAAACTCGATAATATCATAGTTTGTAATTCTCACAGTGTCATCTCTCTATTCATTTTTTCCTTTCTCTCTCGCTTTTTTCTTTATCTCTTTAATTATTCTCTATTTATTTATTTATTTATCTTTTTCTTTTTTGTACGTTTCAATGTTAAACAATCGAAGAATTGAAAGGCACGGATTACAAAATTAAATTCACAAAATAAGCTCGCAAATTATTTTCGCATGGTCGTTAGTTAGTTTGGTAGTAACAAAAAAAAAAAAAAAAACATAAAGAATTAAGAATGAGGAAGAGAGAGAAAAAGAAAATAGAAAAAAGATTTGAAGAGAAAACAAAAAAAGAAAAGGGAAAAGAAAATAGAGAAAGAAGAGATCGTCGGTATCGTTTCAGAAAGAACATTTTTAGAACAGGTGGGAGTCAAAGACAAAAAATATTACGAGAGAAAGAGAGAGAAAGACAATTCGTGATTCTTTAAAAAAGAAATAAAATTGGAAGTGGAGGTGGAGAAAGAGGGGTGGTATTGGTGATAGCAGTGGTATGTTGAGAAGGGGAAGGGAATACGTATTTGCCGAGTCTTTTTTCAAAGCTAACGTGAATGCGCGTGCTCGTGTTAGGTCCGATCCTCGCATCTGGCGTGAGCGAGCGAATAAATTGGACACGGCGTTGAAAGTTAGTGTGCATCCATACATACATACATACATACATACATGCATGCATGCATGCATACATACAAAGATAGATAGATAGATAGATACATAGATGTATATAGATAGGTATATACGTGGATACCGTTTGTGTTTTACACATTGGAGGATTATGCGTTTCCGTATGGACGCTCCCGTCGTTTGGAAAAATCCAATTTCACGAGAAAAGCAAATTCGGCCTAGTCGTTAACGCCCATCGAACTATCAACCATCACAAACCCTTTTTCCATCGTTCCCTGGTTTCCTCCATTATTTTTTGACGGCTACACGACTAGACAGAGAAAGAAAAAGAATAGAGAAAAAGAGAAGAAATCTCAAAGAACGTCTACGGATTAGGATGAAATTTTTTTTTAAACGAGAATGAATTCTCTCTTCTTTTTATTATTATATATTATTTATTTCAAGCGCGAGAGCTTTGGTAACTGTTCTAATTTAAAACACCTTCCTTACTACCTTTTCTATTAATTTCTCTCTCTCTCTCTCCCTCTCTCTCTCTCTCTCTCGCTAGACTTTCTTCTATAAGCCACCTCCCTCGTTTTCCCTTTCCTTCTAACTCTTTTTCACTGTCTACCCGCCACCCGTCTCATACTCTTACTCGACTCGTAACGCGAGGTTAATTGGATTTTACATAACACCAGGCTCGCGCGTTTCATCGCGCCTTATTCTCACAGTTAAGCCCTGTACTCCCTACCAAACGTACTCTCCTTTCCTCCTTATTATCCCTCCTCCTTCTCTTGCTCCTTCATCTTTTCCTTCTTTTTCACCTTTTACTCCCTTTCTCTTCTATAATTTCACGCGATTAAAGGAATAATATTTTTCTTAACTTTCGACATACATCGTCTCTCATAATAATAATCCTTATAACGTCATATGCAGTAAGAAGTAAAATTTCGTATGTTTTCTTTAATTTGACATTATTACGTTAGAATTATCATTATGATTCTTAAACATTAAATGAGAACGATGTTGTATCGTCGAACGAATATCTATGATTCCGAATGAAACTTTGGTATTATATTGTATCATTATTACGCAAATATCGAATATTGAAGATGAATATGATTCATAAAGGCATACGTTTAGCAACGTG
>NC_062204.1:3575860-3608360 GCF_912470025.1 Vespa velutina | reverse complement strand
TCAAAACAAAAGGGGAAGGAGGGGGAAGAGAATGGAAACAAAAACAACGTGTAAGAATTATCTCTGCTATCTTGGAGAAGAAATAGTAGAGAAAAAAAAGAAAAGAAAGGATGAAAGAAAGAAGGAAAGAAAAAAAAAAAAGAATGAAAGAAAGAAAATGAAAAAGGATAGATCGGAAGTAATCCTCGGAGACGCACAGGTTCAAATTTGATTCGCGTGAGTGAATGCAAATAAAACGGGAATTTAAAATTCGAAATACGAAATGAAACGAAACGAAACGAAACGATATGAAACGATACGAGACGAAATGAGAAAACGAGGAATATAAAAGATGAACTATATGTCAGATTTGTTTGACGTGATTCGAACGGAAAACGATCGAAAATAGCTATCGGCAAGTTCTCAGTAATGTTACATTCGTAAGTACACTGGTTCTCTTCGGTATTTGCGGGTCAGTACCCTTCTCACCAAGGCAAACGGGAATTTTGCATGAAAGAGACAGAGAGAGAGAGAGAGAGAGAGAGAGAGAGAGAAAAGAGAAATTCAAGTTCACCATAAGTGTCACTTTAAATCATAATTATTCTCGCGAAGCTTGTATAACAGAGCGACCCTCATTAATATGTAGTCACGTTTGATTAAAGCCAGATAAAACATCATATACAAAAAGAAAAAAAAAAAAAAAAAAAAGAAAAAAAGAAAAAAAGAAAAGATAAAAATGAATCAGAAGACAAAGGTATTTCCTTCGAACTTATATTACATCGTAAATGTCTCTCTATCTCGTATCTAAAGAGATCGTGGCATTATCGACAATAGGAATATTGAAAAGAACGAGTCGGAGAATTTATTGAAGATATTCTATAAGTGCTAAAAAATGAGAGCCAAAAAAGGAAAGAAAGGACAAAAAAGAAAAAAAAGAAAAAGTGAAAGAATGAAAGAAAAAAAAAAAAAAAAGAAAGAAAGAATAAGAAGAAGAAGAGGAAGAGGAGAGAGGTTGGAGGATCGTACGTCAGAGCTTGTAGATAGGGGATAGATAGGTACTATGCACTTTGGAGTTTTTCGGCGAAACGACGAACGAGCTCGTTGAGACGGGAAGGGAGAAACGGTGGGAGGGAATGCGAGGGAGAAGTAGATAGATAGGTGGCCCCGGCTTCGCGAATCAGGCTGTTTGTAATCGAGTCTGGGGAACGCCGCCGGAAACGAGGGAGATCGCGCTCGAAAATTCAAACTTTTCTCGTTAACAATTAACTCGGGCGCTCGTGAATGTTCGACTGTGTTGAATGAACAAGAGTAAGAGGAAGGTAAAGGAAGGAGATAGAAAGAGATAGATAGATAGATAGATAGATAGATAGAGAGAGAGAGAGAGAGAGAGAGAGAGAGAAGAAGAAGAAGAAGGGCCGAAGGAAAGGTCGAGGACGTTGCTGCGACTAAGTGACTCGACTTCAACCCCCCTCCCATTCCAACCCCTTCTACCAAGCTTGTTAATTATCGACATCGGCGTAGCTTGAAAGGGAATCCCAACCTAATCACCCTTTCCTTTTTCTACCCCTTCGAAAGGGAGGTCGTCTCTCGACGTACTTTTTTCCTTCGTCGTCGTCATCTTCTTCTTCTTCTTCTTCGTCTCCTGGGCACGTCGCAGACGACAGGCGTCTTCAGACGAATCGTCTATAGATACGAATAGTTAGTTCATCCGCCACCCTCCAACCCCGCCTACGTCTTTTTTTTCCCTCTTCTTTTTTTTTTTCTTTTTTTTTTTTTTTCTATACTTTTCTACCTTCCTTTACCAATCTACTTACAATTACACCTTTTCTACGTATTCTACGTATGTATTCGTGTACGTACGTAAGTATATATATGTGTGTGTGTGTGTGTGTGTGTGTGCGTATGTGTGTGTATAGAATACAGTAGGTTTTGCGATATACCAGAGGGACGTAGTAGTAGAAGACCATCAACTACGTTGCAATGCCCTTTCTCTCACAATGGCTTTAACTAGTTAACGAGCCACGAGTCCACGTGGAGAATATACCCGGGGGAGAGTTAAGACACGTACGCGCACGACTAGTCAAAAGTTCAAAACTCTCTCTCTCTCCCTTTCTCTTCATGACTGTGTACGAGCGAGAGAGAGAGAGAGAGAGAGAGGGAGGTCGAAGACCTCTTTTCTCTTCTATTCACCCGGAAGTTCTACGGGGACACCTGTCCGCGTCAGGGATACCTTCCTCTCCCTTTCTTTCTCTCTTTCTCTCTCAATCTATCTCTCTCTCTCTCTCTCTCTCTCTATCTCTCTTTACCAGTGCCTCTCCGTATTTAACATTGACTTGACATTTGTCGAAAAGGAACGAAGTAATTTTGAAGTCGAGGGAATTGTTAAAATTAACTGGTAAAACGTTATAATCCTTTCCCACTTAATCTTTCTTTCCTTCTTTTCTTTCCTTTTTTTTCTTCTTCTTTTCTTTTTAATTTTGTTCGTTTTATTACCACTATTACTATTATTGCTATTATTATTATTATTATTATTATTGTTATTATTATTATTATTATATTCTTTCATTCGTAGAAATATCATGTTCCATTAGAAACGAGCTCGAAATGAAAAGTTGTCGATATCAGACAGAACGTCCAAATTCTCTCTTTTCTCTCGAATTTTATCAGACACGTTATTCCCCCGCGAATAAACGTTTCATTTCTATCCCTTCTCTGTTTCTTTTTCTCCTTTTCACTCCCTCTCTCTCTCTCTCTCTCTCTATATATATATATATATATATATTACTCGGAATCTTTTTTCTCTCTCTCTTTTTTTTCTTTTTTTTCCTCCGTTTTTTTCTCTTCTTCTTTTTTTTTTTTTTTTTTTTTTTTTTCCTTCTTCTATGATACAACCTCTTTACAGAGAGATGTATAATTCGGCGTCGATTTTAAAAGATACTTAAAATTAAATTCGAAACGATAAAGAGGATAAACGCGTTTATTAAAGGATGAACGTGATAGTTGCTCTCTCTCTCTCTCTCTCTCTCTCTCTCTCTCTCTCTCTCTTTCTCCTTCTTATCCTCATCGTCGTCGTTCTCGTCCTCGTACTCGTTCGTAGTCTACATCGTCGAGGCTCGTATAATAATTTAAAAGGATCGTACAAAGTGGGCGAGACTCGGTGTGGAAAAGCGAGACTTTCGTCTTGTCTATTTAACGCTTCGCATTTAACCGGCTTCATTATACGACTCTAAAGGAGATTACGTAATATACATTTATACATATAACGTACACGAGCAAAGAGCAACACAACCATAGTAGTAAGTAACTTACATGCATACTTACTATTACATTACATATAGACAAGTTTTGTCTGTTGTGTAAAGTTAGAATGAACTTTTTTGTTCTTCGGTTGTTTTGCTTGATATTACGTTTTATTCAAAATGTCTGCACTCTACCGAAATATTGACTTGATTCATATACTATTAAATAAATTTAACCATGAATGAGAGAGAGAGGGAGAGAGAGATTTATATTACAATGAAACATCATTTATTCATTAATCGATTCAACGATCTTTGAAAAATGTTATAAAATCGGGAATACCGATTGAAATTTAATTGCAACGGTGAACAATTTAGACCTGTCTTTATAAAACTAGAATAACGTTGGGATTTTTCAAAAAGGAAATATAATTTACTCCGCGTCGATACGTCGTAATTCCCAAGTACTCATTCGGATTTAATAATAAACGTATTCGCGAGACAGGGATTTAATCGTCCATCCCCCTTCCTTCTTCTTCTCCTCCTCCTCCTCCTCCTTCTCCTTCTCATTGTATGCACTTTGAAAGCCTAATTACGCATGGAACACCATTCCCTACGTATTTCAATACGTTTCCGATAATATTCCTCGTCGTTTGAACGCGAAGGAAACGTTTGTTACGAGTATTTCACAATGTCTCTCTCCCATACTCTCAAATCATTCTCTTAACTATACATAGAATTTTCTCATTTTCTAGGTCTTCTAACCACCTACATGTTACTATTACGAAACACAAATTTACGGATATTGCGCGTTGCGCGTTAAAACGCGTATGCAAATAACGAAGGAAATATAATTGGATTATATTTATGTTGTTCTTATTAAAATAATTTCTATGTCGCATCGTACCTAAGACATTTAACGAAATGTAATATATCGTCTTTTAAAAATATTTTTGCATCGAAATATGTCTGCCAGTTATTTCTTATTTTTCGTACTTTTTCAAATTGAAGTTAACGTCAAAGAGGGAAGGTACACCCCCTCCTTCCCCCGCGATCACCGATCTACCCCCTTTTTTCTCTCTTTTCGTTTTTTTTCTCAATACTAACGAAATAAATGAAACTGAAAGAAAAGGACAAAAGAAAGAAAGGAAAAGAAAAAGAAAAACGTAGCATTTTCAAAGAATCTAATCGGTTTGATAAATAAATATGACAAATTTTGTTTCCCTTCTGTCTTCCCTCTTTTTTTCTTTTCAAGTAAAGTAAAGAGTGAGAAACTGGCGTTTAAAAATCGAACGTCATTTCTCACGCGTTTGTATAATGAATACCAATCAAAAAGATCCGACTGGTTGGGTATCCGGTGGCAAAAGAAAATTTAAACAAAAAAAGAAGAAAAAAAAAAAAAGAATATAATGAAACATGTATCCACGTGTGGTATCCACATAAAGACTTTTTAACTACCTAAGAGAAAAAAATCTAAAAAGGATATCTATAAAGGATAGAATAGAAAGAGAGAAAAAAGGAACAAAGAAACATTATGAAAACGCGTTATATACCGAAAGCCATAAAACTATCCGAAAAGATAGGAAAGTAAAAAGTTTGAGAAGCACTGCTACCACGTCCTTCTATTTTACACAAAGTATTGCTTTTAGCGAAGTAAGAATGAGAGACAATGATAGAAATAGAGAGAGATAGAGATAGAGAGAGAGAGAGAGAGAGAGAAAAGAGTTATTACATTTCTCTCGCAATTCAAAGTCTTTCCGCATATGCAGACGCTGCAATTACGTTGAGAAAGAGAAGAAAGTTATCGACTTCTCGAAAGGCCATTATTGTAAAGAACTGGACGTTTTCAGTTACGTTTCTCAAGCTTTTCTTCCAATCCCGTTTCCACTTCTCTCTCTCGCTCGCGCTCTCTCTCTCTCTCTCTCTCTCTCTCTCTGGCTCGAGAGAGAAGGAGGATAGAAACGGGTGCGGTTTGAAAGTACGGCTTAATTACTCGCACCGTCTATTAACGGTGCAGAACTGTGCAATTAACGATATGGGGTACTCGTTAGTAGAACGAGCCGCTCGCTGACTATCCGCGAATTATTAGCGTGTCTGGTAAACAAGCCTAAACGATATGAACTAGCGTGTGAGAGAAATAGAAAGACAGAGAAAGAGAGAGAGAAAACATAGGTATATACGATACGTAGGATTATATAGTTTCCTACGCGATACAAAAGCAAGCAAGCAAGTAACCAACCAACCAACCAACCAACCAACCAGCCAACCAACAAACCAACCAACCATCCCACCAACAAGGTGAAATATACAAGGTATATCGAAATAAGTAAAGAGAGGGATGAGGTGGCTCGAATTTCGTCGTCATGACGACGCGAGAACTCGTTGAGTTCTCGGTATTCTCGTTTCTATTCATTCAACGAACGAACGAACGAATGAACGAACGAACGAACGAACGAACGAACGAACGAACGAACGAACGAACGAACGAACGAATGAACGAACGAACGAACGAACGAACTTTGGCCCCTTTGTCGAAGGGTGCAAAGTGAAGAGAAAAATTACGTAGCGTGTGTAGACGCGTAGCGCGTTAAAGGGCTTTTTTTTGTCACGTCGATTTAACGTCCTCCCATCGCATATTACATCGCAAGCGTTAGTAGCAGCAGCAGTAACACCAGCAGCAGAAGCAGAAGCAGTAATAGTAGAAGTAGTAACACCAGCCAGCCTCTTTTCGTTAACACGAACGACGACGGCCAAGAGTTAAGCGAAATGCAAGAGGGCGACGACGTACATCATATCACCACAACCAACACCTTTTCTCTTCTCCTCTTCTCTTCTCGTCCCTCCCTCTTACGTTATATATAATATACATATACGTATGTATGTACACGTAGGTGTATATATATATATATATATATACATACATATATACATAACTACGGTTTATCGTTTGCTCTTTATGAAAAGCTTTCGTTAAACGTCGGTGACGCGCGCTTCAATGCGAAGATGGCAAAGCGCGACCTCGTCTATCTACATCTCCTTCAACGTGGAAACGAGAAAACTCCTTTTCCGTGTTGATACTACACCATTTCCCTTGCTCTAACTTCTTCTCGGTGCGATGGTGAAAGGGGAATGGGGAGATGCCTTGCTCTGTCTCTCTATCGCTCATTTATTTCTTCTCTTTTGTTTCTTTTCTCTCTCTCTCTCTCTCTCTCTCTCTTCCTCTCTCTCTTTCCCTCTTCTTCTTCTTCTATCTATTTCTCTCTCTCTTTCTCTCTCTCTCTCTCTGTCTATCTGTCTCTATCTTTATCTCTTTTTCTGGTTTCCATTCTTCTCCGAGGCTCTTCTCATTCTCGTCGAGATCATCGACCGTGTCCAAGACACACCGTAGCTCGGGTAAATTTGTTTATTTAACACTTTACCTGAATGAGAACGAACGACTGGGGCGGCGAGCCTGAAAATGCGACTGCACCGTGTCTATCTATATAAGTGTGTATACCCAACACGATTCTTCTCTTCGGGACTTATTTTCTCTCTCTCTCTCTCTTTCACTCTTATTCTTTGTGTTTGTATAGATGTGTGTGTGTATGTGTGTACGTATTTTTTTTTATCTTTCCATCGTCTATTCGTCTTTTCTCTTTTCTTTTATTCCTTTCAGATTTCTTCTTCGTCGTTCCTCTCTCTCTCTCTCTCTCTCCTTCCTTATCTCTTAGATATATCTGAGAAATGTATTGTATTATCGCGAAATGTACGATAAACATTTCGTTTAGATTAATCCAACTTTCGATTAATTTATCAATTAAAGAAAACCATTGTTTTCATTTTTATTATTTATAATATTTTAGGTTAAAGCAAATCGTTGTAATTAATTTTGTTACAGAATAATTCGAGCGAATTCTCGTTGGCATTCGACGTTCTACAAACGAAATTTGCCTTTGTCTCGTAATATTAGAAAGCTCTCTCTCTCTCTCTCTCTCTCTCTCTTCTCTTTTGAAAATCCTCTTTACGTTACGAGGATGAGGATTATCTCAGGTAAAATTGTATCTGTTACGTAATTCAATTTAACGAAATAATTAATACTAAGCTCCCTTGTAATTTGCTCCATGCTTCGGTGAAATCGCAGGAAACGGAAAAGAGAAAGGAAGATAGTGGAAAAGAGAAAGAAAGAGAAAGATGGGATTAGCTTGACTCCGTATACGTTCTTTCGATCTCTTCTTCTACGAGAGAATACGAGGGGATAAGAAAAGAGAGAATCGCTGAATAATTCAAAATGCAACGTCAAGTAGAGATACTCTGTGTGAGCGCGTGTGTGTGTGTGTGTGTGTATGAGGGAGAGAGAGAGAGAGAGAGAGAGAGAGAGAGAGAGAGAGAGAGAGAGAATCAAAAAATCGATAGTATCTCAAAGTAAAAAATTATATATATCGACTTCAAATAGAAAATATTATCTTCTATGATATACTTAATTCTCTTTCTTCAAGAATTAGTTTTTTTTTACTACAATCGATCTCATATATATATATATATATTTATATATATATATATATATATATATATATATATATATAAATATGAATATATTTATTATAATAGACGAACTATTATTACGTTATAAAACATCTAATAATAATTCATAGATCAAAGATAATATTTCCAGTTCTTAGATAAAACACAGTTCTTACGTCTTTGCGATTCTTGTAAAATCGAGAAATTATACGAGAGCTTTGCCTCGGTTGTTTTATTACGGTCAAGTAGAAAATGCACAAGCGTACGTAATACGAATATTACAATTATCCAGATTTTTTTTTTTTCTACCAGCTGAAATATTATCCTGGACAATCATTTTTAACTAGAAATTTTCGACGATGAGTCTGACGAAAAAAAAAAGAAAAAGAAAAAGAAAAAAAAAATTTAACACGCTCCCTTTTAGCTCCGCAATATCAGGTGCGAATATTTTTTTTTTTTTTTTTTTTTTTTTTTTTTATAATTAATTTTATAATTATAATATCAAAAAAGAAACCACAATGTGGACCGAGTAAAAGAAGAGGGAGGAGTAGAGTTAATAGAATTTTCAGAAAAGCTATTCGAAAGCTGTTAATAACAAGTCTCGATAATAATCTTCATTTGTAGCGTCGATCGATATATAAATATACCTATATATTTATATATATATATATATATATATATATTTTATATATATATATAGTTAGGTAAGAAAAAAGAAGGGACGGAGAGAAAAGGAGAGGCGGTTTCGAGTGGAAAGCACCGTCGAGATCAAACTTTGGTGCCTTTGGAAAGTTCTTCCTCGCTTAGTTCCCCTTCTTCGTTCCCTTTCCCTTCGTACCTCTTTAAGTAGCGGACGAAAGGGTGAGTAGGGTTAGGGGGATTCCACCAATGTGGTCGCCGACAACTAGCCATATCGAAGGAATTCTCAGGAGAAGAAGGAAGTATCTATCTATCTATCTATCTATCTATCTATCTATCTATCTATAGGTAGCGAACAGAAAATCCCGCAATTATCAAGCTGTGCCGGAATACAATGGCCACCGTTCACTTTCTGTCTCGCCACCCTATATATATATATATATATATATATATATATATAGAAACGTTTGCCCCTTCCTCATCCCTTCTATTCTCCAATGTTCTCCCCTTATCCTTCTAGTCCAGTCTTACTATTCTATCCACTCTACTCTTTCCACACCTGATCAAAGAGAAAGAAAGAGAGAGAGAGAAAGAGACTTATAAGTTATAATCTTCGAATCAATAAATCGTCACCTCTTTCAATTTCCATTGGCGATCGTTAACTATAGTATTATAAATTAATGCCAAACACGAATTATATCAACGACGATTTTATTAATCATTGTGAGAGACAATTTGCAGTTTTATTAATACGTTTGTATTATATTTACTTTTGTTCGTCGTTTGATTGTGTTAAAAGATTGTGTTTTTATTTTCCTTTTTTTTTTTTAATTATAATCCCCGATATTACATCTTCACGATCGATTCAAATCGATTTCGACGGTATGTATATATATATATATATACGTGTACGTGTGTATATAGTTATTATTTCTGTTAGAAATTCGTAGTTATAATTTCGTTTCTTTTTCAATTTGAATTCTCCAATATTTATAATATCGATTAAAATTGTTCGCGTCTTTATAAATAATTTAAAATGGATTTTCGATATATCGTATATATATATATATATATATATATAATTTACATACGTTTGACAAAGTTTCAATTTAACATAACAAAAGCGATCGGTAACCTGTTCGATCGTACGTGAATTTATTTTTAATTCGAAAATATCGAATCTATTATAATACATACATATGTAAGTATAATCTCATATCATATCATATATATATATATATATACATATATACATATATAAGATAGATCAGTTTGTCGTAATAAAAAGGGTTGGGGGATATTTTCGATTTTATAACGTTCTCACGATCGGCCGATCGAAGAAAATGGCGCCCTTTATGGACGTAAACGCGATTATTAGAAGAGTCCGTGTACGTGCCAAGAGTATAATTCCAAGTACTCCGAGTTAATATCGTACGAGCGAGCTCCTACGTGCGTTATCGATCGATCCATATCGGTCTCGCCACCGACGGACGCTTCATAAAAAGTAGAGTATGTGTGTGTCCATATATGTATGTACGTGCACGTGATATGTATATATATGTGTGTGAACGTGAAAAAGAGAGATGGAAAGAAAGAGAGAAAAAGACAGAGAAAGAGAGAGAGAGAGAGAGAGAGAGAGAGAGAGAGTCAGTTATATCCACAAGGAATCCCAATAAGTTTTTCCTCGAGGCTTCGATCCACAATCGGTTTGTATTCGTGATTCCATCATGATGGTGGTAGTGTTGTGATGATAGTGGTGGAAATCGCTCGCGAAAAATTCTTTTCACTATCGCAAATAATAACGCATTGGACTTGGTCTTAAATTCCTCCTTTTATTTTTCTTTTTTTCATCGTCTTCTTCTTCTTCTTCTTTTTCTTCTATTTTTCTTTTTTTTTTCTTTTTTTGTTTTTTTTTTTTAATACTTTTTTGCACGCTTTTTTCTCCACTCTTTATCTTTTTTTTTTTTTTTTTTTTTTTTTTACCACGTTTTACTTTCGCGTAATATCGTTCGGCCATTTATTTAAGACACGCCACATTAAAGATATATATATATATATATATATAATTTTTATATACATTGTGTATATAAAAAATATTAATAGGATAAAAATGATGTGATATGCAGGTATGCAATTGTAATTTTAAGCTTCCAATGACGAACTTTTTCTGTCTTTTTTCTGTTTCATTCTTTCCTTTTCTTTTTTTTTTTTTTTCATCCTGGAACGATCAATTATTTTTACTCGAGAACGGCATATGTGCGTGTATGAGAGAAAGAGAGTGAGACAGACAGACAGACAGAGAGAGAAAGAGAGAGATGTTATTGGTGCTTAAGCCAAACCACGGACAGAGTTTCTTAATAATAAATTCCGCTGAGAGTGTAGAGATAAAGGGGTTGATGGGGAAATAGAAAGAGAGAGAGAGAGAGATAGAGGAATGGGCAGGGATGAGAATTTGAAATTTTTCTCTCTATCTCTAAGAAAGAATTCGCTGAGGGATCGTAATATTAATTAGATTTACAAACTTTCGTCTCGAAATGGACTGAGAAGGAAGAGAAAGGAGGGTTGGAGGAGTAGAAAAAAAAATGCCTTCTCCAGATATGCTTTTTACATTCAGAAAAATCAACGGGGGAGAAACGTTCGTTCGTTGCGTAACAATATATCGTTAGTACCATAGCTTTTTCTCTCTCTCTCTCTCTCTCTCTCCCTCTCTCTCACTCACATACATATACATACACTTTCTATCCCTTCCCCCAATTTTTTTCTCCTCGGTGGTAGAGTTATGAGAAAAAGTTTTTAACCGTAAGCGCGCGTTCCTCGTGTCTAAAGCGGCATAATACTTTTTTTCTTCTTCTTCTTCTTTTTTTTTTATTTTCTCTCTTTTCTTTTTTTTTCGTGCTCTTTTTTTTTTTTTTTCTTTTTCTATCGTACATAGGTATTACAGTTTTTTACGTATACGTGTATATATGTATATATGTACTCGTGCAAACCGATGAAAATAACTGACCGTTTCGAAGTTAAAGGTCTCTCTTTCTCTCTCTCTCTCTCTCTCTCTCTCTCTCTCTCTCTCTCTCTCTCTCTCTCTCTCTCTTTCGTTCGTGAAAAATAGTTTTTAACTTTTTCAACATTAAGCATTGACTATATATATATGTATGTGTGTGCGCGCACGTGTGTGTGTTAAATGTATATAAATGTGTAATTATAACGTATATTATTTATCGTTTCACATTTCACCCTTCCACTTTCCTTTTTTTTTCTATTTATTTTTACAACTTTTTTCTCATATATTTCTTGTTTGTTGTTGTTGTTGTTGTTGTTGTTTTCGTTACTGTTTGTTCTCGTTGGTCGTTTTTTCTTGTTTCTTTTTCTTTATTTCACTTTTCACTTTATTTCTTTTTTGCTCTGTCCTCTTTTCTATTTTTCTTTTCTTTTTCTTCTTTTTTTCCCGTTAGAGTTTAGCAATAGCAGTAAAAGTTGGTGTTCAAAGGAGGTGTTCAAAAAAAAAAAAAAAAAAAAAGAAACAACAAAAGAAAAAAAAAAAGAAGAAGAAGAAGAAGAAGAAGAAGAAGAAAAAGGGAACACCGAATGTAACGAATAACAACGCGTTATATCGGTTAGAAAGTCCAAGGTATAAAGAATAACTGTGTGCGAGAGAAATTTCAAACGTTCGGAAAGTGCAATTAAAAAGGAAAGGGAGAAAGGAAAAAAGAGAGAATGTGTATGTGTGTGTGTGTGTGTGTGTGTGCGTGAGAGAGAGAGAGAGAGTATAGAAAGGTGGGACGATTTGTAGGGTAGAACTTTTCGTTGCAACGAGAAAACGATCGATTGAACGATTCGAAATGAAAGAGAAAGAGAAAGAAAGGAAAGAGAGAGAGAGAGAGAGAGAGAGAGAAAAGACAAAGGCCGTGAAAAGCGATTGACGACAATCGGGAAGCAATTTCAACTCGGCCTTCTTTTAAAACTCACTATTCTCTTCGTTCCTTTTCTTTATGGTGGTACCCAGTGCGCAAAACTTGTTACGATTAGGTCGGCTCGCTAAGTCTCGAAATTACCCTTAGAGAAATAGCGAAAGAAGAAGAAGAAAGAGAGAGAGAGAGAGAGAGAGAGAGAGAGAAATAGAGAGAATAATAGAAAAAATGAATAGAGAAAGAAGTCTCGCATTGATAATTTTCAAGAAGGGATTTTCTAATTACAAATTTTCCACAGTTTCCACAATTTTCATCATTGTTTTACTTCTTCTCATTCTTTTTATACTCTCGTTTCAACCAAATCTCTAAATCTCCTTTCTCTCTCATTCTTTTTTCTTAATCTTTTCTTTACCGCGAGAAAAAACTTTGACTTCAATAATCTCTTTTCTATCTTTATCTCTCTCTTTCTCTCTCTTATCCTGAAGAACTGAAAAGCGAGAATCGACGTTAAGAAGGAATATAAAAATTGCGATAGATCCGTTCGATCCTCTTTCGTATTCGTAAATCCGAAGGATTATCGATTCGTCTTATAGCTCTAGGATCTTCCTTCCCTTTAGATCCTTTGAGCGGGAACCTTTTTTCTACTTTTACTTCTACTTCTTCTTCTTCTTCTTCTTCTTCTTCTCCTTCATCTTCTTCCTCTTCTATATCCTCGTCTGCTCTTTCTTTCTTTCTTTTTTTTTTTTTTTTTTTTTTTTTTTTTTCCACTTGCCAACGTCTCGTAGTAGCGAGAAATCCCGATAAGTCTTCTCACTCGCGGCCAATCCAATCGTCGGTGTCGATTCGTCGTCAATGCCGGGTCGACCGAAAGCGAATATAGCCGAGTATATACCTTCTTTTCCACGTCAGTGAAAAGGAGTGACTGGAAAGTCGAAGAAAAGGAGAAGAGAGAGAGAGAGAGAGAGAGAGAGAGAGAGAGAGAGAGGACATCAAGAAGAGAAGGATCGTGTCTCGTGAGAGCTCCTTTACGTGGACGTGCGAGTGCTGATAAATAAATAACGCGTGTTCGTTCTTTCCTTCCTTCCTTCCTTCCTTCCTTCTATCAAAAGGGAAAGAGAGAGAGAGAGAGAGAGAGAGAGAGGGTGAGAGTGAGAAAGAAAGAGGAGGGAAAAAAGAAGAGGGGGAAAAAATAGGGAGAAGAAAGTAGTAGGTACGGTCAAGAGTCGAATGGCGAGGTAGTAGTAAAGGAAAGTAACGTGAGCCCGTAAAAGAGAATCAATTCGATTCCCAAGTCGTCGTAGTAGTCTCCTCTCGCCCTCTCGCTCTTTCACTATCTCCTCCTCTTACTTTTCCTCTTCCTCTTTCTCTCCTTTCTCCTCCTCCTCCACCTTCTCCTCTTCGTCTTCCTTTTTTCACGACTATCTCGTATCTTTTCCTCGCCTTCTTGGTCCACCCTCTCTTCCGACTGAGCACACGACTGGTTTTCCTCACTCCACTAAACGAAAGAGAGAGAGAGAGAGAGAGAGAGAGAGAGAGAGAGAGATGGAAAAAGAAAAAGAGAAAGAAATTCAGGCTCTCCCTCATCCTCTCCGTACGTTCCTTCTTTCCGTGCAACAAGTGCGCCTCGACTCGCATCTTTAAGAAAGCTGCTCTGGCCGCCGACCCTCCCTCTCGTTCAAGACGCCACCACCATTCTACGCCCAGATCCTCTCTCTCTCTCTCTCTCTCTCTCCCTTTCTTTTTTTCTTATTTCTTTTTCTTACTCTTTCTTAGTCCGATCCTTACTTTTATCCTTCTCATCCTTCTCCTTCTTCTCCGTTTTCCACATTTTCTTCTCACTCCTCCTCCTCCGTCTTCTTTTCTTTCTCCTTCTTCTCCTTCTTTTCTTCATTCTCCTCCTCCTCCTTCTTCTTCTCTTTCTTTAGCCAACAGCCACTGGCCAACCCACAACTATCTTCTAAATCACTCCCGGTACTCTTTACTTTTCAGTCACTCTTTCTTTCCTCTTTCTCTCTCTCTCTCTCTCTCTCTCTACCTCTCTTCTCCTTGTCTTCATCGTCCTTTCTTTTTCCACTCTTTCTGACTTCCTTCCTTACTACTTTCAACGATCCTCCCGACTTCCAAATCGATTTGAATGTTCTACTTTTCTCTCTATCTATCTATCTATCTATCTATTTACCAGACTATAGCTCTCTCTCTCTCTCTCTCTCTCTCTTTCTCTTACTTTGCCCCTTTTTTTTTTTTTCATTTCTCACTACTTTTTATTCGATGGAAAGACAGCTTGGAGGATAGAAAGGGAGGAGGAAAAGGAGGAGGATTCATACATATGTGCATACGGCGTGAGCTCGTTCGGGCGAAGAGGAAAAGTGCCGATGGAACTTTCGAAAGAGGTCGGAGGTAACACACCTTCCTCTTATTTCTTTCTTTCTTTCTTTCCTTCTTTCTTCTTCTCCTTTCATTTTTTTTTTTTTTTCTTTCATTCCCTTTCTTTCTTCTCTTTCTCCCGATGAAAAGCCGGACTGCGAGTGATTCCGAAAGGAACAAAAAAAAAAAAAAAAAAAAAAAAAAAAAAAAAAAGAACGAAAAGAAAGAAAAAAAAAAGGAAGAAAGAAAGAATTCCCTTGTATACGATTTCCTCGGAAAAAGGGGGGAGGGGGGAAATGTAGAAAAAGAAAAAGAGGAAATATAGAAGAGCCTCGTTGAAATGCCTGGCATTTTTCAGCTCAAAGGGATGACTTCTTCATTTTTTTTTCTTTTCTTTTCTTTTTTTTTTTTTTTTTTGCAAACCCGCCTCCCAATCCCTTTCGTATTTCAATGCCCTTATCACTTCGCTACAATTCTTCCATCTCTTTCGATGATTGTTACGAAGGCAAGGAAGCAGATATATCCTATGAAGTATAATAACAAATTCTCTTCTACTATAATGATATTTAACGATGATGATAATAATAGTGATCTACGATACCTACATACACGTACATACGTATATATATATATATATATACGCATATCGAAATTAAGATCTACGACGAAAAAATAAATGGAAATTTTATGATTATGATAAAGTCGGTTAATGAAACGATTGAAACGAGAATGGAGACGGAAATTAAAGAGGTTCGAGCGTACGTTGACATAATCGAGTGAGCGAGTGAGTAAATTAAAGTATATACGTGTGTGTATGTGTGTGTGAGAGAGAGAAAAAGAGAGAGACAGAGAGAGGATATCGTCTCTTCTTGAAAAGGAAAGAGAGAGAGAATATCATCTCTTCGAAAAAAAGAGATTGGAAGTGAGAGAGAGAGAGAGCGAGAGAGAGGAAGGGAAAGGGGAAAAAGGGTTCGATTGTCATCCGACGAAACGCGTGAAATTTATCGGCGGTTTAATGCCCTTCGGGACGTTTATAGGGGCGCAATAAATAAAAGCCGATCGGTGTTACGGCAACGATCGGTCGAGAGGGTGTGAGAAAGAAGAGGGAGAGGTTTAACGGGAATGAGAGAAAGAGAGAAAGATATATATATATATATATATATATAGAGAGAGAAAGAGAGAAAGAGAGGTACATGCACGCGCGTACCCGTGCTCTATCCCTCCATCCCTCTATCCCTCTATATGTCGTCGTATCGAAAGAAGCATCGAAAACGAGTCCTCTTCGACTTTGTCCGCTTGAACCTCGTTCGATTCGATCGTTAAAAGTAATTTACGCGAAATAAGCTTTCCCTCTCTTTCTCTTTCTCTCTCTTTCTCATATTTTTATCTCTTTCTGTCTGTTTGTCTCTCTCTCTCTCTCTCTCTCTCTTTCTCTCTCTGTCTCTCTTTCTCCAAGAGATATCTTTATCATCGTTACCCATTTTTAAGCTCGAATATATACACTTCTTATCGATCGTCCTGATTTCAACTCTGTACAATTTTATTCGCATTTATAGATACATTACTACGGATAATAATCTCTATAAAAATTTCTGACGATAAAGTAGATATAAATTCTGGTCTGAAACGACATTGTTTAATGGTTAATTTGTCGCTGATTCAATGTATAGGATGATCGTAAACGATCGGTTCGATCGTAATTACATATTCGTAATTACAATTTTCGTAAAGATTATGGATTATTAGAATGGGATAAACGATGATAAGAAAATTTTTCGTAGAATCGAAAACTTTGTTATGTTATATCGCGATAGTACGCATGTATATATATATATAGGTATAATTACATTGAATTATCGTCGATATCTTTTATAATAGATTTGTTAGGATTTTATGAGAAATAAAATTGAGGGAGAAGGCAAGAAGTACTTCTCCCTTTCTCTCTCTCTCTCTCTCTCTCTCTCTCTCTCTCTCTTTCTCGTCAAAGAATCACAGGCAGTTCGTTGAGTACTTTTAACGATCGAAACCACCACCTTCACCGAGAAGGAAAGTTATTAATGATCCAAGTTGGGAGAACGTACAGAGGAAATGTAGCTATCGAACGGAGCAACTTTTTTTCTTTCCTTCTTTCTTTCATTTATTCTTCCTTTATTTTTCTCCTCATTCTTTTTTTTATTTTTTTTTTTTCTTTCCCAAATCCTCCCTTCCTCTCTGAATTTTCTCTCTCTCTCTCTCTCTCTCTCTCTCTTTTTCTCTCATATAAACAGAACGTATATACATCACTCGGTCTTTCTCGCGTTCGGACTCTTTCGGATTTCTTCGTCGAGTTGGTAGTAGATCGGTTTACAAATTACGCCGAAAGTTCCTTCGGATAATGGATTCCGGAATAAATGAAACTGCCTGGCTATAATTTAAACGGATACCCCAAGAGAAGGTACTTTTCGTCACGGCGTGAGGAATGGCGAAGTGACTAGGAACTGACAGAAAATCGATCGCTCGGACTTTGGCTGCTGACCGAGACTCGTCTCCTCTTTCTCCTCCACCCTTTTTCACCCTCTCATCCTCGTTCTCATCCTCATCCTCATCCTCCTCCTCCTCCTCCTCTTCTTCTTCGTCTGCCATCGTGTTTCCACGTTGAAACGCTACTCTCCGAGAAATCCTTCTCTTCTCATAGATATACGTATACACACACACACATATATATATATATATATATACACAGACAGACACATACATACGTATGTACGTATATAGATATACGTAAACCTATACATCTATACCAATCTATCTATCTGTATACGTATAACGCAAAAAAGCTCACTGAGATTTATTCGCGGTCACGCTGCACGTAATCTCGACGGTTTATCGAACGTAATCACGTACGTTCGATCTTTTTCGTTTCGTTTCGTTTCTTTCTTTTTTTTTCTTCTTTTGCTCACCTTCCCCATTTGTTTCCAATTTTTTCTCTCTCTCTCTCTCTCTCTCTCTCTCTCTCTCTCTTTCTCTCTCTTTTTCTTTTCTTTTTCGTTTGTCTTTTCGACGCCTACGATTTTAACGGATACTCTTTTCCCCTTTTTAACGTAATGACAGTATATATATTATATATATATATATATATAAAAAAAAAAAAAAAGAAAAAATAAACAAAAGAAAGAAAAGAAGACACAAACACGAGTGTCGTAGATCGTACGATCATGCGTGCCTTTTTCCTTTCATTCGTAATACGCAAGGATATATTTTACGTTTCGAATTTATTTCTCGCTGAAAATGTGAGAATGAGAATAAAAAACGAAAAGAAATGATCGTCGCGAAATGATCGTTTCGATAGAAAAAGAGAAAAAAAAATTATATATATAAAAGATATGAGAATATCTTTGTCGAATCGTTTTCGTCGAACCAATAACATACGTATAACTGATTTGGTTCACTCATATAATAATACTAAGAATTTTACCCAAACGTATTACATCCACGAATATTAATATTAATTATAATAATAATGATAATAATAATAATAATAATAATATCTGTCTATGTCGGAATAGCTCCAAGAGATTTAGATTTCCAGGATGATCATCTCCCATAGGTATTTGTGTTATTACTTACCACGAACAAGGATGAGGGCGCTGAACAGGAGCACGGTTTTCAACGGCCAACTGGCCATCCTGGCTTGGACCGTTACGTCGATTCAGCTTCCTCCTGAAACAATACAAGCGTGCTCAATCAATCAACCCATCCATCCCGATCCCCAGCCAACCTTCCTTCTCTCTCTCTCTCTCTTTTACACACACGCATATATATATGCCTACATATACGTCAGTTCTGTCTGCTTCCCTCAACACTCTCCTCCTTTCGTCTCGTCTTTTCTGGCAGTCTGCCCGTCCGACCACCCCCACCTACCCACCCTCTCCCACCTACCATACTCTACAACGTATCGACAATTTCTTTTTTTTGCCTCTCAAATCTCTAGCCAGGGGTTTGTCCGCTCAATGAAAGTCCTCCTAGCAAGTATATATACCCACTTATATATTATATGTATGTATGTATGTATGTATGTATGTATGTATGTATATGTATGTATGTATGTATGTATGTATGTATGTATGTATGTATACGTCCTGAACATAATCGTAAAATATGCATACGCTTATTCGACTTTCCATATGCTTTTTTTTTTTATATATATCCTACCATAAAATTATCAAAAGTTACGTTTATCGTGCACGTATTGTTATCATGGTTGGTGATATATTTTACGCATGACACAATTTCATTTTCTCTGGTTCGTAGGGTAGCTCGTTTTATTCTTTCTTTCTTTCTTTCTTTTTTTTTATTTTTATTTTTTTGGCCTTATCTTTTTTCGAAAAAGTAAAAGGGGAGAAAATGTAAAAGCCGGTGGTAACTGGTTTCCGGGGAAACTTCCCAACGACTAAATAATTCGAAGTACTCGTTAACGTGGATAGCACTAGATAGTAGATAAATTTCGCTAATTACTCCTCGATGATAGTTCCACTCTTAACAGCTACTTAACAACACTTACAACATAGCTATTTTCTTCATTGGTTTCTTTTCTTTTTCTTCCGAGTTTTTTTGGAAATTTAAGAGACGAAAAAAGACGCTGTCGTTATATATATATATATGTGTGTGTGTGTGTGTGTGTGTGTGTGTGCATACTGAGGAAAGTTTTATCGAAACGAGACGTTCCCGTAAAACTTATTTATGTATATATGTATGTATATGTATGTATGTACCTGACTAAGGCGCTTATAAGTAGAATATTCTGATGTATTGATATTTCTCTGAATGAATTTTTGTTATCTTTCCTCTTTTTTTTTTTTTTTTTTTTTTTTTTTTTTTTTTTTTTTAGTACTACAAAGATTTTGTATGATCCTATTGTAAGAGATAAATAAAAAGAATTATATTATATTATTTATATATATATATCTGCAATTGTATTGACTATATTTGTTCAAATTATTTACGTTTACAGAAAAAAAAAGAAAGAAAAAAAAAAAAAAAAAAAAGAACACTTTTCATATTAATTATATTTGAACTCTATTGAAACTAACTTAGTTTCTTCGTATATAATTTATATCTTTAATATATATTTATTCCCATAATCATACATAGAGAGGTATATAAATGCATACATGCATACGTATGCAGATCGATTATACGAGAAGATCGTTACGACAGAAGATAATACCTATTCTCCTGAGCTCAATGAAAGGGAACGTCAGGTAAACGTGAACTCTTCACAAATACTCGTACACAAAAGCCACTGACGTATTAGCGAATAAAAGAGAATCGACATGTAAGAGAATACCTTGAAAACGAACTAATGAGAAAGAGAGAGAGAGAGAGAGAGAGAGAGAGAAAGGGAAAGAGAGTGGGGGAACTTCGGATTGATATTTACAATGATGCGTATCTTCCCGGAAGATGGAATTCGCATAGTTGTTTATGAAGCTTTGTCATCATATCGTAATCCTTCGTTTGATAGGAAAAAAAACGTGAAATTTTTTTATGACAGAGAGGGAAAGAGAGAGAGAAATTTTTCATAAGAGAGAGAGAGAGAGATAAATTCCACGTTTTTTTCTTTTTTTTTTTTTACGAGAGTTCTAAAAGTTCTAAGCAAAAATTAAAGAAAATAGCCAAGAGAGAGACTGAGAGAGAAAGAGAGAGAGAGAGAAAAAGAGAGAATGAGAGGGGAAAAATTAGGTATATAAAACATCTCTCTCTCTCTCTCTTTCTCTCTCTTCCACTCTCCTTTGATAAATTTCATGTTTGTTTCCTACGAAAGTTCTAAAAGTTCTATATATAGATATAAATTTTAAAGAAAATATATAAGAGACATATTTACATATACTCGTATATATTATATAGATAAGAGACATATCTCTCTTCTCTCTCTCCCTCTCTCTCTCTCTCTCTCTCTCTCTCTTTCTTTCTTTTAATAATTACACGTTTATCTTTTGATGAAAGTTCTAAAAGTTTGAAGAAAAAAATTCAGAAAAGTTATCCAACGAAAGATTCCATATACGTAAACGATAAATTCTTTCTGTTTTAAGAATTTTCACTGTTAATATTGTTTCTAGGAAGAATATTTTTAAACTTCAATCGAAAGAAAAAAAATTGAAAGAGAGAGAGAGAGAGAGAGAGAGAGGAAATTGTTTTATCTAAATAATCTCTTGCTCTCTTTTTTTCTGAATACTTTTTAATTGGACCAAAAAGATCGTTCGATTTTCGTTCCTATGAGTAAAATGATTGGATTTATAAGAATGAAATTTATTGAAAAATATAAATTTGACATGTTCGAGTCGTTCCAGGCGACGAACCATTTTGCACTCAATTAAGTCATACACAGTAAATAAGTGATATATTTACTAATTAGTCGGGGGTTGTAAATAGAGAGAAGGTAAACTGCCAAGAGCGTCATTAAGCCATAGCGAAAGCCCAAGCGAAACGCGCAGCTGTGTTTGCACGGCAGTATTTTACTATTGCAAATATGGTCTTATGCGTGTATATTCTGTGTATCTATGTGTGTGGGCGTGTCTGTATGTGCCGTGTTAATACTCAAATTCTCTTATATATATATATATATATATATATATATATATATATATATATATCTTTCTCTTGCAGAGATACACTCTCCATCTTACTTTCTAGTTCTTGGTGTCTTGGGAAGGGAGGGAGGGAGGGAGGGAGAGATAGGGGATGACAAGAGCATACGTTCACAGGAATGTGTACATTAAGATTAAACATTAATCATTGGTGATCTTAAATGAAACCTTTGAACCACACGTTGCTGATATAAGCTCTTCTTAGAAGCCTCGTTGTAACGTTAATCACCATGAGAATTAAACCTCATTCCCTCTTGTTAACACTCAAACCCTCTCTTTCTCTCTCTCTCTCTCTCTCTCTCTCTCTCTCTCTCTTTTATCTAAGTATCTATTTACCTGTATGACACATTACACGCGAGAATAACACAAAATATCGATGAACGTACAATAACGATGATCTTTTTCTCTTTATATTATCTTCTTCTTCTTCTTTCTTTTTCTCCTCTTTTTTTTTTCTTCTTTGAATTATTTATCATCCCTCACAATTAATTTCTCGCCTTCCGAATAACAAAGATTCGCGATTGAGGATTTTTCGAGTGATCAGAAATAAAAAAAAAAAAAAAAAAAATTCTTTCTCATCGTTAAGATAAATGAGACAAATGAAATTGGTAGCTAAAAGCGAGGAAAAAAGAAAGAGAAAGAGAGAGAGCAAGAATAAAACGCGTGAATAATAATGTTCGTCGATCCAGGCGAGATAATTTTGTCTGTCATTTTCCTCTAGAAGACGATGCCAACAAGTAAGCATCATTTCTTAGAGATTTTAAAAGCTAGAATAAAATAGAAGAGAAGAGAAGAGAAGAGAAACGAAGATAAGAGAAGAGAAGAGAAGAGAAGAGAAGAGAAGAGAAGATAGTTACGAGATACGATTCACCGAACATTATAAGAGTTCCATCTATCTCGTAGGACGAGGAGGGGATGGAGGGAGAAGAAAGGAAGGAAGAAAGGAAGGAAGGAAGGAAAAGAAGGATTCTCGGTTCTAGGAGTACTCTCGAAATTTCGATGAGCCTCACGAAAGAAACGGCCATTTTCTTTTTTCTATTTTTTCTTTTGTTTTCTTTTCTTTTTCTTTTTTTTTTTTTTCATGAAAACTACCGAATGTCCAAATGCTGTTTTTCCACGTTTCTTACGGCATAACGTAGCAGGATGAACAACTTAGGAAGAAGAGTTAGAGGAAAAGATAGGACTACTACTCCTACCCCTCCTCCTATCTATCCCACCTAGCTACTAGCTCTAGCTATAGGTAGATAGGTAAGCTAGGTAGCTAGTTATCTCTCTCTTCCTCCCTCCCCCTCTCTCTCTCTCTCTCTTTCTCTCTTTCGCTACCCTCTCTACCTATATCTTCTGTACTGGTTCATGCAAAGAGCCATGAATCTGGAGCGTGAAATCGTTTGATTCGCTTCACGGCCTCGCAGTCACATCCCCTGCTCATTCTAGTAGTCCTACTCTTGCTCTCTTCCTACCGATGCCCATCAAGCCCTATACACCACCGATCTCGTCCTGCTACTCTCCTACCACTCACTCTTTCTCTCTCTCTCTCTCTCTCTCTCTCTCTCTCTCTCTCTCTCATAAGCGTATCTTTTTCCCAACGTCGAATTATTCTCTCTTGCAATTATATATCCATATATGTATGTTTGTACGTATGTATTTATGTATGTATGTATGTATGCATGCATGCATGTACGTATGTACGTAGGTAGATTGGTGCACTTAACAAAAAGAAAAAAAGAAAAAGTTATAAAAAAGAAAAATATCTTCACTCCATGTTTTTTATGCGCCACTTTCAGTGGGTCAGCTCTTTATCTCTTTTTACAACTTGATATCTCCATTTTTTTCCTTCATCTTCTTTTTATCATAATAAAAGGGACGTATAAAGAATTAGCACGAATATATACGATCAAACTTGGACGAGAAGGATAAATTTGTTTTATTTATTCTGTTTTTCTCTTTCTTTCTTTTCTGTCTTAAATAATGAAATTCAATTTGAGATATATATATATATATTGTTGATATTGATTTAAAATCCTTTCGTTTTTCTTTCTTCCTGTTATTTTTTTATTTATTTTTTTTTTTATTTTAAGGAAACTCGATCAAACTCAGTCACGTTTAATGGATAGAAATTATTTAAAAGAAATACTTTCTTTCTTTCGGAATATAAATACGAGATCTCTTTTTCATGATTTTTCATGAGATTGTTAAGGATTAAAGAATGAAAGAAAATGAATCGATTTCTAGTCATATATTAAAGTATCTTGCCTAACAATGTAGCCTAGCTAACTTATTATGATAAAACATAGAAAAGAAACTTCGTCTATGATAGAAAGGGATCTTCGAAACGTCGACGAGGACTCTCTTCGTAACACGCGGGACACGAACTTGGGGGAGGCTAGGGAAGGCCGTAATTGTGGCGCTAAAAGCAATTTCCCGGTAGGTAATCGTTTTAGCAAAGTGCTTTGCAATTTAGTGACTCTTTATTAAAATAAGTAATTGCAAGTACGGTGCTACCTCTACGTGTAACAGTCTAAGTCTTTTTTCCTTTTCCCTTTTATTTATTTCATTCTCCTTCTTCTAAATAATTCAATATACATATATATATATATTTGCATAAGTAAAAAGAATGTACATTTCTTTATTATCTAAAATTTATCATTTTTATCTTTTATTATTATTCTAAATTCGTCGATGGGCGTCATATTATTGTTTTTTTTTTCTTTTTTTTTTTTTTTTTTTTTTTTTTAAACAACGAAATCTTCTATCAGAAATTTCAATCAGCGAATAATGATATCTATATATATATATAGTTATATGGTCAACGTGTTAAGAAAAAAAAAAAAAAAATAAATAAATAAAAGAAAATAAGAGAGAGAGAGAGAGAGAAAAGATAAAATTTTCTAAAAGATTCTTTCATCAAGAAGGAAGGCTACATATTTCCAACGTGTTATCCCTCTCGCCGAACAACAACAGCAGCAGGGAGCAGTCAAGAAATCTTACTCCTTCTCATTCTTTATTTCACAATCCTTATACATTATACGAGTATGTATGTACATATATATATATATATATGCATACGTACACACATACACACACATATATATATATATCTTACATTCCCGCATCCTTTATCTCGGAGTACCATTGCACTATCGGCCGTCATTTCGCGAAATTTGCATGCCGTCGTCGACTCTTCCATATTCTATCGTCGGCCAACCCAAACCATACTGACTACTGGTGACAGCCTAACCATCGTCGGCCGTTTATTGTCACGCGAAAAAATAACTATGGAACCCTCCTTGCGTGTTACTTTCGAAATTACGCCGAGAGACTCGCCTTTAAGATAAAGACGAGAGAAGACGAGACGGTGATGGAGACGAAAAGGAAAACGAAAAAAGAAAAAGAAAAAGAAAAAGCTTGCCACAAGAAGATCCTGGTTAATACTATGGAACTTTTCTTTTTCTCTTTCTTTTCTCTCTCTCTCTCTCTCTCTCTCTCTCTCTCTTTTTCATTACGAATCGTCATTAATAATAACACGTTCGATTCATTCGTATGAATTATTATTAATAAGATGGAGTTTTCTTTCCTTTTTTTTTTTGCAACTTAAATATGAAATAATCGGTTATCTTAATCACACGTTCTACATGGATATAATATTCTTCAGACTCAGATATAAAAGTTTCAAATCTAAATATGTGTCTCTCTCTCTCTCTCTCTCTCTCTATCTATCTCTCTATCTATCTATCTATCTCTATCTATCTTGTAGATAAAATATAATGTGTAAACAGGAAGAAATACGAAAGGAAAAAAGCGATTCCATTTCGGGATGACACGAAAAATTCTGTTGAGTATTACTTAGTCAGTCATATATCTCATTTGAAACAGTTTACTTCTATCTGTGTGTCTGTGTATCTGTGTGTAATCATCCTCTCACTCCTACCTTAAAACTGGCCAACGCATGAGCGATGTTAATTAAAGTGAACGTTTCAAAAGGGACGAGAGAGAAAATTCTCGGTGCGTACGTATCAAACATTGTGTGGTTGGTGTATACGTGCGTAGACGTACAGACACACACGCGCGCACACACACACACACACACACACACACACACACATATACATATATATATATATATGAGGTCGGTAATTATATTTCGTGAATAGAATGTTGCTACAGGAGAAATTAATCATAGGAGCAATAATAACGTCACTGCTATTACGAGAATCGTTATTCTCTCGGTTAACATGAAATCCCCGAGGCGATTGTATCAAGACACCCGGTATAATAATGTCAACGTCGTTTATAGATCTACGATGCATATCATTAAGATATCTTATCGTAGTAAATTCGCTTCGTTAACTAATGTATCTATGCGGGATAGATATATGTGGAATAGATATATCTATGTAAGCATATATTTCTATGTAAACGTGTATGTTGCATTACTCTCTATCTAACGAAGATTAACAATGCCTCTATGTTTCTCCCTGGAACTCTACCAACTAAAACCCTCTTTACCGATTTTCCATTATTTTATATGGCGTTACTGGAGACGACCTCTCTCCCTCTATCCCTCTCCCTCACTCTCTCTCTCTCTTTCTCTCTTTATTTCTTGAATGAAAATTTCTACCCAGCTTAATTAGAACAGTCTGTTGGACGCGAATGGAATTTCTTCGAAAAGTGCGAAAGATATTTAGTTACATTCTCCATTTGTACATATATACTTATATATGTATATGTATATATTATGTATATATATATATATAACAATGATAATATTTAAAGGGTCAAGAGATCGAATTCATATTCCTTGATCACGTATTGCAAAGAAGAATTTTTATTATTTCCAAAGAATTTTCATTTCTATATATTCATCCATCCATCCATCCATCTATCTATCTATCTTTTTCTCTCTCCCTCTCTCTCTCTCTCTCTCTATATATATATATATATATATATATATATATATATATATATATCTTCAACCCTATCTTTTTCCCCCATTCTAGATTATTATTTCTATTTCGTCAAAATTTTCTCTTATTCCTTTTATTAATATTCTTCTTTTCCTTTTCCCTTTCTTACTCCTTCTTTATTTCAATCGTAGAATTTTACTATCGGCATGCCTCACGAACACGTTTCACCTGCTTTCGCTAGTTCAAAAATAAAATATCGGCCGTTGCATGGCGCACGGCTGCACCGCAGGCATTTTCAACGAGACAGAGAAAGGCAGATATATATATAGAAAAAGAGATAGAAAAAGGAAGAAAGAGAGAGAGAGAGAGAGAGAGAGAGAGAGAGCTGACCCGTTATTTATCGAGGATTGAAATTCAGAGACCGCGATCCTCTACGAGGAATTTCATTAAAATTATGACTTAGATATTGGAACGCCAGGGTGAACGGTAACGCGGGCGTGAAGGATCGTTTGTGAAACGTGGACCAACTTTACAAGTGTGCGTGTATATGGGTGGGTGGATGGGCGACTACGTGTGTGTGTGTGTGTGTGTGTGAAAAGCTCGATGCTTTGCTGACGTATTGCCTTCGCGTTCCTTTCTCTCTCTCTCTCTCTCTCTCTCTATAACACACACACACACATATATATATATATATATACATGGAAACGTACTTATAGAAATCGTTCAATTCTTTCTCATAGATAATAAAATTCGATCGATCGAGGAACTATCTCGTTTGACGATATAAGCCTTCACCTAACCGATTATAACCTCGGAACCTATCCCACCAACCAACGATCTTCCTTGTTTTACGACGTAGAAAAATATATTTTTTCTCTCTCTCTTTTTCTCTCTATCTATCTATCTATCTATCTATCTATCTATCTATCTATTTCTCGAACGAAGCCAGTCTAAGGATATAGTGTAAGGGTGACTTGATAGTAGTAGTAGTAGTAGTAGTGGTAGTAGTAGTAGTTGGCGAAGCCTCCCCGAAGGCTTCCTCTTTCGCGACGAATCCTCGCCGTTTCACTTTATCGTTCAGTTGTCAGGTCATCCACGAAAAACGCAGAAACGTCAGGGTACCTTTGGGAATATCTTTCTCCTTCGCCCGCCCCTCTTTATCCTCCCCTTTTCGATCTTACAAGAGAGAAAATATAGAGAGTTCCGAATTGATAAGAAGAGAGAGGGACAAAAAAACACGGAGGAGGTATGAAGATTCTCAAAAGGTTTGAAGAAGGTTTAAAGATATGTTTCTTTTTTTTTTTTTCTGACCTGCGAGAAGAGGAAACAAGAAAAAAAAAGAAAAAGAAACATATCGCATATTAATTATAATAAAAAGCTATGTTTTATTCTTATAAAATTCCATTATTAATTGCAATTACAAATTTATTGATAATAATAATAATAATAATAATAATAATAAAAAATAAATAAATAAATAAATACAAAAAAAAAAAAGAAAAGAAAAAAAAAACAAAGCGAATTATTACTGATCGATTGATTTTGCTTCGTTTCCTCGATTAGATTCATTCTCAATTGTTTGTATGACATCGTTAGACAAATCAATACTTTGCGAATATTAGAAATATACGATTTTATTTCTTTATAAGGTTATTTGTTATTTTTCTTCTTTTTTCTTTCTTTTTTTTTTTCTTTTTCCTTTTTTACATGATCTTTTTTCTCTTTGTCAAGAGTATAAAAAGAAAACGAAAGAAAAAAAAAGAAGAAAAAAAAACGTGATACAAACGACATACCGAGTAACATTCTTCGAGGTTGTCTTTTTGAAGCGAATTTTCCATAGGAAATTTTCCGTTTACGCGGGTCATTCTTGGGTAAAATGTACTTTACGGAATAGCTTGGAGGTAAGAAAAGCGAGGTCTCGATACGAGTCCGCGGTACGAATTTGAAATTCGAACGAGGAGGAGAGAAACGTAAGATAGAAAAAAAAAACGAGGGAGAAAGACAGAGAGGGAAAGAGAGAGAGAGAGAGAGAGAGAGAGAGAGAGAAAACGGAGAGAAGAAAAGAAGAGAAAAGGAGAGAAGAAAGGCTTTTATAAAAATCGCAAACTCCTAGAAACACATTCGCTAGAAGACTCTTTGCAAAGTTTCATCCTTTATCGGTCTCAATCGGGGATGTGTAAAAATATCGCCCGGAGCTTTTTCTTCACCTTTTTCTTTCTCATTTTCTTTTCCCATCCTTCCCTTTCTTTTCTCTGAACCTTTTCCTTAAATTCTTTTTTTCCTTACTAGAACGTTAGGATAAAATCGCGATGGAGACTGTTTTCCGAGCAAGAAGCGACGCGACTCGGGAAATAAGTCGTCCATCCACTTAATGCAGTTCTCAGTTTCTCGACTTTCACGAGACGAAGTAAAGAGAAGCGAAGAAGGTCGACTAATAACTTCGGGCAAACAAAGTAAAAGGGACATTAATTTGTCCCTGGTGATCTGGATACACCTTAAAGGGTAAATATTTTTCAGAAATTTCTTATTCACTTCTCTCTCTCTCTCTCTCTCTCTCTCTCTTTATCTCTTACTTTTTTCTCTATCCTGATGTTAAAAAGGAATAACTAAAAGGAAAAGAAAAAAAAAAAAAAAAAAGAAAGAAAAGAAAAGAAAAGAACAAGAAACGAGAGAAAGAAAAATGATAAACAATAGGGAATTAATTGATCTATCTCTAAGGGATTTAATATTTTTATTTTTTTCGACGAAGAATAGCGAGAGATGATGTAGATGGAAGGGAAAAAAGAAAAAAAAAAAAAAGAAAAAGTAAAAAGAGAGAAAAATTTTTTTAAGGATCGTACGGTAGAATAATCGTATGGTAGATATGATGGAACGTAGTAGAACATTGTCTCTCGCGTATGAAAATTCAAAATCGAGGGGCGATTGTTCGACGACTGTAAGTGGTCGCGATGCGGAACATACATGTCTACGAATATATGCATGAGAATAGACCACTTGGTCTTCAAAAGGGCGAGTACGAGTCGAGGGTCTGTCTGGTGTTGAATTTGCTGCGCGCGCGAGAGAGAGAGAGAGAGAGAGAGAGAGAGAGAGAAAAAGAAAGAGAAAGAGAATACATTGTGAGAGGAAAATATGAGTGGGTGGGAACACGGAAGGCGGATTTCAATAAAAAGGATCGTCCTAGGTAGCTATGCAGATACCTACTACGTGTGTTCTTCGGCAATCAACCAAAGTGAAACGAAAATTCATCGGGTATAATCTTTTTTCTTTCTCTTTTTTCTTTCTCCCTTTTTTTCTCAAATCAACCTCGTCATCCAGATTTGAAAAGGAAAGAAAAAAAGAAAGAAAAAAAAAAAAGGAAAGGGGAAAAAAAAATCTCGCGTTAAAATTCTCGCTCTCTTGTACGTGCGTGAACCACATCTCCTCCTCACCCTCACCGAACACACACACACACACACATGAAAAAAGAGAAGAAAGAGGGAAAGAAAAAAAAAAGGAGAAGAGAAAAAACGAAAAAGCAAAAGGAAAAGAAGACGAAGAGAAAGAAAGAAAGGTTTCGCACGCTTTTTGCGTTATCTTCTTCTTCTTCTTCTTCTTCGTCTTTTTCTCTTTTTTTCTTCTTTCTTCCCTTTTTTTTTCTTTTTCTTTTTGTTCCCTCATTTTTTTTTTTTTTTTTTTTTTTTTTTTTTTTATTCACGAGTTGAACGAAACTGTCCCAGTTTTCTAGATTACAGAGACCGATCGTATTTTTCCGTGGACATACTCGTTAATAGCTTTGCGGTGTATACGTGTGTCGATCCATGTATAATATATATATGTATGTATATATATACATACATACATATATATATATGTATCTATCTATGCTTGATATATACTAAAATCTATATATATATATATATATATATATATATATACTATGTTTGATAATAGGGGAAAAGCCAACACTGAAAAGTTACATCTTTATTCTTCTCCAAAGGGAATTCGTTTTTAAACTCGAACGTGAAAATTATGATCCATACCTTCATATTTTTTCTTTTCCTCTCTGATCTTTTACATGGCAATAAATGCTGGTGGAAAAATGCAAACTGTATATATACGAATGTAAAATGACAAATAGAATCCAGTAAATATTAATAAAGTTTTACGAAATATATTCATTTCTTATACTAATATTACTCATTCATACACATCAAATAACAATATTTTATATTCACAATAACATTAGATTTGATTGATTCACATAAGTGACCGTTCATAAATCGAGTTAATGAAACATTTCATAAAACAAATATATACGACTTCTGTACAATGGATAAATGCGGCATGAAGGAAAACGAGAAAAAAAGAGAAAAAGCAAAGGAAAAAAAAAAAAGAAGAATAAAAAAAAAAAGAAGAAAAGAAAACAGAAAATAATAAAAAAGAAAAATAAAAAAAAACCATATCACTTTTTATATTAATACTACGACGTCACACGTATCTAATTAGCGATCTTTTTATACTCGTAAAGAACAAATGACACAAGATTAGATTATTAAATTAGTTTATATAAAAAAAAATATTAATGTGAAAGAAGACGAAGATGAAAAAATACGGAAAAGAAGAAAAATATGATAAAAAGAAAGAAAGAAAGAAAGAAAAAAAAAAAGAAGAAAAACCCGTACATTTTCGTGACGATTTTCGTACGTAAAACCGTATTTATGAGATTCTAGAGATGTAGACGTAGTATTTAATTTTTAATCGGTTCGTTTTCTTTTCACGAAAAACGGGCATGATATAACGCGTTCATGGAGCAAAATAGAAAGAGAGAGATAGAGAGAGAGAGAGGTGTGTCGTGTTAATGCTTGCTTGTGGAAATAACGTATCGCGACTGGCAGTGTAAATTTCAGCTACTCTACCTGCTCGATAACGGCGTAAATATGCGTTAAGGGGTGGCTGAACGTTCGAGCTCGTTGGTGTGCGTACGAGAACTGCTAGAGAGAGAGAGAGAGAGAGAGAGAGAGAGAGAGAGAGTGGAAAATAGACAGAGAAAGAGAGAGAGAGAGAGAGAGAAAGAGAAAGAGAGAGGGTCACAACGAGTAAGAGGGGAGAGAGCGAGGAGAAGGGACTATGAGAGAGCGAAGGGGTGGCTTTCGAGGTGGAGGTAGAAGGGGTTGCGTTGGTGGGGTGTATGCGTGCGGTGTAATGGCCTGCTACCGAGGGTGCATTAAGGCGGTTTATGTACCCGAAGAGGTATGAGGTCTTTTAACCCGACTCAAAAGCCGTTCTCTCTCTCTCTCTCTCTCTCTGTCCCTATCTCTCTCTGTCTCTTTCTCTCTTTCATTGCGACCACCCGCGTTCTTCGAATCCTCCCGCGTAACTTACGAATTCGCGCGCATGCTACTTCGATCGTAATAAACTTTCCTGCTTTACTCTGCTAGCTATGAATTTATTAGAATTACTCCAGGTGTTTGGAAAGAAAAAGGAATGAAGAGAGGAAGGACAGAGAGTGAGTGTAATCATTTTATGAAAATGAAACCTTTTTGTAAGGTGAAAAAAAAAAAAGAAAGAAGAAGTATATATATATATATATATATATATATATGTATATGTTATTACGTTTTTTTAATATTGTTAATAAATATTGTTTCGATGTTGTTCGATGATGATTTTTTTTTCGCGCCTCTTCTTTTTTTTCTTCTCATTTCATTTCCTTTCGTTTTGCTCTTTTATTTTGTTATAAAAACATTTACAACGCGAGGACGTGAAAAAATGATGTACAGTTAAAACTATTTCCAATAAATCTATTATAAGAGCTCGAGATAAAGTTATTATTTAATGAAACTCAAAAAAAAAAAAAAAAGAAAAAAGAAAAGAAAATCAAAATCATTAATAAACTTTGAATCACATAGGTATACATACACACATACATACATACATACATGTATATATATATATATATACTTTTTGTTTTTAATATCGTCAGACATGACGAAAGTACAAAGTCGATTATATATGGATTGCAATGAAAATTTACATCGACAGGAATGGGATTATTTTTATGGCGTTCGAAATAGAAATAAGGACGAAGATTAAAAAAAAAAGAGACAGACAGACAAGCAGTCAGAGAAAGAGAGAAGGAGAGAAAATGAAAAATACAAAACGAGAAGGAAATGGAGATCGAAAAGAAAAAAAAAGAAAAAATAAAAAAAGAAAAAAAAAACAAAAAAAAAAGAAAGAAAGAAAAAAGATAAAAAGGAGAAAACTTCGAACGGCCACTCAAACCGGTTGGCAGGTTCGATCACTTTCAACGACGTCTGCCATACTCGTTCGCCGCGAGATGGACGCGCGTTTATACACGTACCTTCCAT
>NC_062204.1:3548360-3570860 GCF_912470025.1 Vespa velutina | reverse complement strand
AGGCCTCCCAATCTCTCCTCCGCCCCTCCCCTTCCACCCTCCTCATGTATTACCCCACTGCTAAACCTCTCGTGGCGCTTACGTTTGCAAGTTTGGTTTCCTGGTTTCCTTGCAACTTGCGAGTACTTAAGCAAAGTGAATAAGAGAGAGAGAAAGAGAGAGAGAGAGAGAGAGAGAGAGAGAGAGAGAGAGAGAGAGAGTCAATTTCAATGGATTATGGAGAACTGCTGGAAAGTTATACGTATATCCTTCGATATCATGAATTTAAGCTCTCCTATTCGATATTAAGTTGTTATAACTATTATAGTCTATGCAAGATCACGCTCTCACTCGTAATGTTTATTAAATATATTTGCGCGAATTGAAAATATTTCCTTTTCATAAAAAGAAAGAAAAAAAAAAAAAAAGAAGAAAAAAAAACAAATTAACGTTATAATAAAATAATATCGTTTTAAATCTATTCAACGTGAAAACAATTACGTATATCGATTGTTCTATTACGTTAAATCACATTAATAATACTTATATACGATTAAATAAAATATATATATATATATATATATATATATATATCATTTAATTTAAAGAAAATGTCGATTTTACTGTCGGACTATTTATTCTCCTTTAATTTCTTTTTTTTCCTCATTCTTCTTTTTTTTTCTTTTTTTTTTTTCTTTTCTTTTTTCTCCTTTCTTTTAACACTTTACTGAAATGATTAGTTATGCTCATACACGAGCAAGTTCTCTCTCTCTCTCTCTCTTTTTTTACCCTCTCATTTTAACGGGCGTCACCCTCTCATCCTTACCGCAGACGGCAGAGGGGGGTGCCTAACAAAAAGTGACGTGTAATTTCGCTCCGACCTACATTTTAGTGGCGATTCGCTTGACGCACGACATTTTAAAAGAGTTTTCCCGCTGTAACGTCGATCGTTCTCTCCCTCTTTCTCTTTCTCTCTCTCTCTCTCTCTCTCTCTCTTTCTCTCTTTCTCTGTCATTCCCATTTACCAACCCTTTACATTCGCGATCAATTTTTTATACATCGTTAACCACCGCAAAGCTATCAGGAATTATTAAACGCGATCGTCGACAAGTATAATATATTTACTTATATACATATGTAACGACGTATACTATATGTACATTAACGAAGATAATTAAAACGTTAATCTAGTTGTCTACGCGTTAATTACATTACCATGGGGAGGTGTGGGCGGCTTCTGTAAACCCTTTCAAAGGTATCAAATTTCTGATTAACCGACGTTAATAAATAAGAGAAAAAGGGAGATACAGAGAGAGAAACTGATATATATATATATACATATATATATATATATATATATATATAGAGAGAGAGAGAGAGAGAGAGAGATAGAGAGAAAGAGAGAAAAAAAGAGAGAGAGATAGACGAGCATTTCAAAGATCATTAATATTTTATGAAGACTTAATTAAGCTGAGCAAACTATTCACAAACATTTCTCGTTCGGTCTATCTTGTTTCTTGTTTTCTATGCATTTTACTAAATATATATATATTTATAGTATACATATACAATATACTATTTATTATACTATATTTATTATCTGGGATTAATAAAAAGAATTAGGAATGCGCGAGTTTGAAAATATTTTGATAAAATATGAAAAAGGGAGAAGCTCGAGATATGCTTAAAATAAAAAAGGGGATGAGAAGGCCTGGTTTAAAAGAATATATATATATATATATATATATATATTTATATATATATATATATATATATATATAAATTCTTTCCTAGAACGCTGTTTAAAAGATTTCACGAGTTCACAGAATTCAAGGAATGCAGAAAGGTTAATCAATTTTACCTTGAAGTCTTTCATTTTCACTCTCTAGTTTCAATCCTCCTACCTTCATCTTCTTCAAATACATTTAACTATTAGACATGATTAGAATACTGAGTTAAATGAAAATTGCACCCATGCTTGTATATATGTATGTATGTACGTCTATGCATATATATATATCCATCACTCTCTCTCTCTCTCTCTCCCTCTCTCTCTCTCTCTCTCTCTCTTTCTCTTTCGTGAAATGGTGAAACTCACTCGTTTTCAATTACGAGCGTTTAGTAAGGACGAGACCGAGCATGGAACGTGACAACGGTTCTTAATTAATTCACGCTTCCTCCTGTTTCCGAACTATAATAGTTTTATCTTTGACGATTTTTCTTCTATTCTGTGACGCGTTAGAGAGATAATTAACAAAAATAAATTATTTATTTATATATATATATATATATATATATATATACATATACAGTTGTCAGAAATCTATTTAAAATGTCACAGGTTGATGATATGATTCCTTTGAATAATCTCTATTAAATAGTTAGAATAATTTTCTGGTATTTTTTTTCTCCTTTGTTCTCTTTTTTTTTTGTTCTATTTCGTTTTGTTCTTTCTTTTTTCTCTCGCTCATTTTTTTTTTTTTTTTTTTAATTAAACGAAACAACAGAGGAATTAATGTCACTTTCAAAGAAGTCATCCTATATGTGTATGTGTATATATATATTCATTACATACAAATACGCGTAAATCTATCGAGAAATATCACAAATGAATTCGACGAGAGAACGTCCATCAGAAGTGTTTTACTGATTCAATTTCGTGTCGCATCCCCTAATCGCGACAGCGCGAAAACTACGCGCAAGCATTTACATGGACCATTGAGTCTAAATGAATCAAATAAATAGAGAGACGAAGATAGTGATAGAAATAGAGATGGATAGATAGACAGACAGACAGACAGACAGACAGAGATAGATAGATAGTTGATGCAGATAGAAAGAGAAAACATGTTTTAATGGAGCAGAACTTGCCATCTAGATATATCTATATCGATGTGGTCTCGTCAAATCAAAATGAAAAAAAAAGAAAAAAAAAGAAGAAAAAGAAATTAAAAAAAGAGAGAATGAGAGAAAAAAATATCGGAAAAAAGAATATATATATATACATATTATCCAATCAAAAGCATCGATGTTCTCGATTATCGAAAAACACTCGACGCACAAGCTAAATTAAAAATTCTATACTATCATATATAAATCTATGGTAGGTGAATTGTAACTTATATAAAGTAACATAAAAGAAACGAATTATTCCACGTTTCTGTTCAACGTCTCGTCGTTATTCGAAGGATCGCTGACAGAGACTCTTTTGTGTCATGCTTTCATTGGAAATTCGATTTTCCTTTCAAAATGTTACGACCACGTAATGTTACACGGATATCGTGTCTCCTTGCTTTTCCTTAATTAAAAGGGTAGGAGAGCTCCTCATATATATATATATATATATACATGTATACACACATATATACATAGATAGATAGATAGATAGATACAAATAAATTTCTTTCTATTTATCTTCATTTTCAAGATAAATTCAATTACGTATTTATACACTGATAAGAATGAAATCACATTAGCGTATCATTCGCAGTTAATGTGAAAGAAAAGAATGAATGAATGAATGAATGAAAGAAAGAAAGAAAGAAAGAAAGAAAGAAAGAAAGAATGAATGAAAGAAAGAAAGTAAGAGACAGAAAGAGAGAGATGAAGTGAAAAAGAATTTTCACGAGGGAGGGGGGGGGGCGTGCGGGAAAGAAAGAGATCATGATCGTGGTAGCATTATCTCTATCGGAAGAGTTTACGATGCACCGATTCGAATCACGGTATCGTTCCAAGAACGTTTTCTATCTATCTATCTATCTATCTATCTATCTTTCTTTCTTTCTTACTTTCTTTCTTTCTTTTTTTCTCTTTCTTTCTTTCTTTTGCTTTCTTTTTCCTCTTGCGATCATAAAACTGCATCGTTCTGAGATTCAAACGTGTGGATCGTAAATAAAGTCAGCACTATTCGCAATCAAGAAAAGAACGAGAAAAAAGAAAGAAAGAAATAGAGAGAGAGAGAGAGAGAGAGAAAATAACAAGAAATAATCAAAATAATCGAGAAGTTAGGCAGATTATTAATAAAAATAAAAGAGAGAGAGAGAGAGAGAGAGAGAGAGAGAGAGAGAAAAGTTTCGACAAAGAAAAGTCGAGACTGGAGTCAGAGAGCTGCGTATGGCAATAATTAATCATTTTAGAAGCCACCCCGTTACTCGAGTCTGATGAATTATCGCCACCACCTCGGAGACTACCCCTTCCTCTCTTAGCCTTTTATATACATATATATTATAGGTTGGTATATATGTATAATCACAGACACACACATATATATATATATATATAATAGTACGTGTATATATACATATATACATATATATATATATATAATTCTTGAGCAAATGAAATTTTTCTTTCTATTCAGAACAATTCCCTTCGAATTCCGAACGAGAGGAAGGAGAACAATGCTCGCAATGCAATCGCGAAAGGGCAGAACTTTCTCTTCCTTTCTCTTTCTTTTCCCTATACTTTCCTTCCTCTTTCCCTCTCTCCCTCTCTCTCTCTCTTCCTTTGTCGTTCGATTAATTATTGACGTTAACGTAAAGAATCATGGAAATTATCGAAATCGACGAGCTATTTCTTTCTAATAATACATAAAAAAAAGAAGAAAAAACAAAAAATATAATAAAAAGAAAGATGAACATTTTCTGTAAATTAGAAAGATCGATCGATCATTCCTCTTTACATTAAATACCTCTAAGAGATTAACAACTTAACAGATAGATCTTTACATTCACTATAGCATGAACGATCTTTTTAGCTTTGATTTTTTTTTTTTTTTTTTGTTATTGTTGTCGTCGTCGTTGTTATCGTCGTTGTTATCATTTTTTTGTTCGCACATACATTCTTGCCACTGGACATTCCGAGAAGCATGATAATCGTCCGGCTTTAACGTTGATCACGTGGCCAGTCCTTCCTGGATACAGCTTCTGTTCTTGTTGATCCCGTTGTTTTCAATGTCAATTGAAAGAGAGAGAAAGAGAGAGAGAGAGAGAGAGAGAGAGAGAGACAGAGAAAGAGAGAGAGAGAGGGAGAAAGAAAATGATAACACGCGCGCGTTTTCACGTTCGGCGGGTAGAGAACAGATCCCGGTGTGTCGATGAACGAAAGCGAATTCTAAAGATCGAGGATGAAAGATTAAATAAATGGAAGAAAAGAAAACAAAGGGAGAGAAAGAGAAAGAGAGAGAGAGAGAGAGAGAAAGAAAGAGTGAAAGAAAGATAAAGAGAAAAGATAGACAAATAGAATGGAAAAATAAAATACAAGAGAGATTAATGATGAAATTAAGAGTAAAACGAGTAAAAGGATTTTTTACGAATAATTACATGAGACTGAATTGAAAAATAAAAAGAAAAGAGAATGAAAAAAAGAGAGAGATAGAGAGAGAAAGAGAGAGTGTAAAAGAAAGATTTCTCTTTATCACGAAACACCTTTCGCGAAATCGGTTGACACCTTCAGAGGAAGAGGTCGCGCGTAGAACTGACACCTCATGCGCGCGGTCCAGCCGCCCTCAGCATCCACCACCAGCAGCAGCAGCGGCGGCAGCAGCACCAGCAGCACCAGCAGCAGCAGCAGCAGCATCGTTGCTGGTGGTGGTGGTGGTGGTGGTGGTGGTGGTGGTGGTAGTAGTTTGAGAGGGATGAAGCCGAGCACGCGCGAAATTCCACCTCTATTCCACTCTTCTACCTCCCTCTCTATCTCTCTCTCTCTCTTATGTATGTATATATATATATATATATATATATATATATATATATATTATATATATGTACATGTATATATGTATATATGTATATATATGACATCAACCACCCACGTTGAGTTTTGTCCTAATAGAAGCCCGGCGCTACCTATCGAGCCAGAAAAGGTGTCAAGGGGTGATATACCAAATGCGGAGGAACTGCCGATAATTATCGAAACAAATCGTTCCTTAATCATAGTCAAATTTCGATCGTATCATATATTTTTATCTTATCTTATTTTATTTCGTTCTTATCATCAATTTGATCATCTATTGCTTCCTTCCATCTCGTTTCTCATTTTTTCTTACTTCCTTTTCCTCTTACTTCTTTTTCTTTTGGATATATTATATATTTTTCGTTTCTTTTCGTTTCTTTCTTCAAATTGATTTAAAATTTTTCTCCCCGTGAAAGACAAAGTTACGACGAGCTCGAAGATGAAACTGTTCAAATCTCCGTAAAATTGATCTCACGTTATAATGCCTTTAAGGAGATCACTAGACGATCCTTTGATCTTCTCGATCCTTTCTCGTTTACCTGCCATCGACTGACCGGCCGAGGGACACGCTGACGGATTAATCGTCTATCGTTCGCTAATTTACGAGATTCTCTCTCTCTCTCTCTCTCTCTCTCTCGCACGGTCTCGTTCTATATAGATCGTTTGGTATTAGACGCTGATACACGTCGATGTCATTGCCTATAACAAATGCAATTTTGGGTATACGCGAGAGCGTAATTATCGAACGGAACGTTCCCGTACGAATCGAAACGCGTTTATCACGATCAAATTTCCACGGAATCTGTATACACACTCCATTTCGGGTTTTATTTTACATTGAATAACCCAATTTTCATTATAAAAAAAAAAAAAAAAAAAAAAAAAAAAAGAGGAAAAAGAGAAAAAAGAGAACTATTACGTTATTCGAAACTTGCAATATAATTTATATCATATTATAAATATATATAAATGTAAATGAAAAGAATTCAATAATCGTAATTGATATTAACATCATATAAATAAATAAAAACAATATATATATATATATATATACATATACAATTATAAATAAATCGTATTATTGTTTACTTTGCTTAAGTAATGTGTACGTTTATATAAATATAACTTATAAGTTACAAATCGTAAAACTTTTATATATTTTTAATTAAACTGTAACTATTAACTAAACTTTTCATTAGTTCGAAAATAATTTTAATTAGAAAGCTCGAACGAACGACCTTCCCCTTAGTTTAACTTTATTTTATTTTATTTCATTCATTCTATATTTTCTTTAATGAGACAGCATGGACATCTGGCACGCGCGGCGGTCGAGGTGTTTATATGTTATCCACCGGGGAGAGAATACGTGCGAAATTTCAACCCTGTTACACCCCTTCGGCATTTCCCACCAGTAGAGGTACTCACGACTCGATTTCATTCAGGGCAAGTACGCCCTCGCACCTCTCGTTGCCCACTAAGTCCAGGAAGGGTGAGAAGCTACGCCCAATAATTACCGGGCAATACGAGCCATATTGCAACGCCCGATGACCTAACCTCATTGAATAATTAAACGCTTCCTGTTCTAACTCCACCACGGGCAAGCACCAGGACCAATTACAAACTGTGTAACGATAAATATCATCTTCCAAGATTAATAAATGACGAAGGGTTGAAGATAAATAAATAAATAAATATATATATATATATATAATGTCTTGATATGTAGATACTATATCAATAACAAATTATGATAACGGATGTGTGAATTGATAAGAAAATGGTTTTTAAATTAAAAAAAAAAGAAAAAAGTAAAAAAAAGTGATAAAGAGATAAAGAGAGAAAATTTTAGTGAGCTTCAGATAAAATGTTTTATTACAAATTAACATTACAAAAAAACGACAACAACAATGATGATAATAATAATAATAATAAAAATAAAGAGGATTTGTTTGAATTAAATAATGGAATAAAATAGATATAAAATATAATTGTTCGTACATTATCTATGACCTTAAAAGGAAAATGCAATATCGAGTTCCATTAATTCTCGTTAAATCTTCTAATTTCAACTTGGCGGCTTGCGAATCGGTAAACAGTCTTAATGGCTCTTTAAAGTCTCGAGTGGCACAATAGTATCGAAGCTGTAGTATCCATAAACCTACCGACGAATATACCAACCCCTTTTCCTCCTATTGCGAATTGTTATTTCAAATTATTCCTGAATATTAAGTATTTTCCTTAACGAAATTTCTTCTATGAGAAATATCTCCTATTCCTATGTACTATTTTATATAATATATATATATATATATATATATATATATATATATATTTGATCGTCGGATCTAACCAATTTATTAACGGAGAAAATAAAAGAGAGAGAGAGAGAGAGAGATACATTATGTACTACAAGTTGGCAATAAAAATGTCTAATTTTTATGTCACATTTAATGTGCAACAAAAAGAAATGTAAAGATAATAATAATAAGAACGAAGATGAGGGACCCTTAAGAAAAACAAAGAAACGAAGAACAAAAAAAGAAGTAAACGAAATAAAAAAAAGGAGAAGAAAAAAAAAAGAAAAAAAAAAGAAAAAAAAAAAGAAAAAAGAAAAAAACAAGATAAAAGGAACAGGGTCGTTTGACGAACACAAAAGGGGGTAAAAACGTATAGAAATATAATCATGCCGGGGATGATGCATTTTTATCGGGAAAGAGTCCGAGAGTGACGACACGAGGAAGCAAGCCCGTCGAATGAATTTAAACAACCGCTCGATACTGCCCGCCGGGAATTTTAATACTCCACCTGAATAATTCATGAACTCGTTAATATTTCCGCGGACTAATCGCACAATTTTTTTTTCTCTCTCCCTCTCCTCCTCCTCCTTGCGTTGTTGCTTTTCTCTATCTATGTTTTTCTCTTTCGTTCTTTCTTTCTTCTTTTTCTTTTGTTCTGTAAGTGCAGGAAAGAACAAAGATGCACCATCTTGCACGAATCGCGATTATATTTTATATATATATATATATATATATATATATATATATATATATATTAATGTTAATTAACATTAATAAAATTAAAAATGAGTTTCTCCATGAACTATTATCATTATTATTTGTTTAACAAATTCATTTCTTCATTATAATAATTTATTTATTTATTTATTTATTCATTATAATATGATATTATATATATATATATATAATAAATTTATTTCCATTCTGTTTAATAGTTTATGATATAAGAGGAAATTTTATACACCGATATAGCGATTGATTTAAAAAAGAAAATAATACATATTTCATAAAGCACGCGTATGTGCATACGTATGCAGTTAAGATCTTCGCTTTCTATGAATATAAAAAAATCAAAAAAAAAAAAAAAACAAAAAAAAAAAAAAAGAAAAAAAAGGAAAAAAAAAGAAAATAAAAGAAGAAGAAGAAGAAGAAAGAGAAGAAGTAAATGTAATATAAGAGCATAAAGCCGGATAAACCTCGTTTTCCTGACTCGATCGTACGTACTACAACCAGAAGCTCGAAGTTCGACGTAATTAAAAGTTTTAGAAGGCCATCATATTTCATCGTTTAGTCAAGGCAACGTCGTTCACTCCGAACTCCCAGATCTCCTGTCTCGAAACCTTTTGAACAACTAAGAAAATAAATCCCCCCCCTCTCTCTCTCTCTCTCTCCCTCTCTTGACAAAGTATTTTGGATATATAGTTTACAATTCTGTTAAGAAAACTTCAATATTAATATTTCTAATAGGACAATGCAAGATAATAAAATCTGAACAACATTTATAATCGATCAAATTAATCACTATTAAGAACGTTTAGCTGAGAAAATATATTTTTGCTTTTTCTTTCATAAAAAAAAAAAAAAAAAAAAAATAAAAATAAAAGAAAGAAAGAAAGAAAAAACAATAAGAAAGAAAAAGAAAAGAAACAATTAGATTGAAAGAGAAATGATTATTTAACAATGAATTATAATGAAACGCGTGATTAAATATTTCCTCGTTATATTCAAGGATATTCCTTTTAACGAAATACTATTTCCGAATCGTAGGAAAACGTCAGATGGTAGACAAACAGGACTAGTAAAACTCAAGGACACCTGCTAGTCTGGCTAACTCTAATAGCACTTTCGCGTAAATAGCAACCGTAAACGCGATCGCACGAGCGGCAATTAATTATCAAGCACTGGCATGGTTGGGTGTTTTCGTTCGTTCCCATTTACATGAACGTTGAGATACCATTTTCAATCGATGCCAAATGAAATTACCGGAGAGAGTCGTCGGTCAAGCTATGTGTTTCGAGATAATATTAGATCATAAGAAATAGAACGATCGTATATTATTTTTATATACTATTAAATCAATAACACAAGAAATTCTTCGATTCGACCGTTTATAGTCGATAAAATTTTTTACATTTTTTATCATACAACAGATATAATCTAATGTCATTGTCAATTTCAATTACATACTCCTCTTAGATCTTTCTATCTATTTGTATTTTCAAGCCAATATCTTTAAGACAATAATTTAAGTTTGTAATCTTATGATGTACAAGAAAAAAAAAAATAAAAAAAAAAAAAAAAAAAAGAAATTAGCGTAAGAAAAAGAGTAATTGATTGTTAACGTCGTCTAAAGGAGATTTTTGGATCATCCTATATTTGCAAGAATTTTCCTTGCAATTAATTTTATTATCTCTCTCACTCTTTTTTTTTTTTTTTTTTTTGCTTATCAGACAATAATATAACTTTATTTTCTTTCCACATTTCTTTCCTTCATTATTTTAAATCCATAATAAACTGGATTATCATTTCCTTTGATTTTCTATTCTATTATCGAATTATGATTAAGAGTAGAAATGTGCCTCGTTATTATACATTATATACGGAATATATATTAGTTCCTAAGGTTTCTCTTCTCTACAGACATCAAACAAGTCGTGTTGTTGCTTCGAGTATTTCCTCATAGTTTCTATACCTGATTCTCTCTGTGTAAGGTATCTCTATATAACGTGCTTGCTTACCTACCAACCTACCTACCTACCTACCTACCTACCTACCTACCTAGCTAGACTATCTTCCTTCCTTCCTTCCTTCCTATCTACCTACCCACCTGACGTTCCTAGCACAGGTTGCAATTAATTATAATTGCATCCTTCGCTCGGGATTGTTCGCATAACGCGTAACAGTATACGGACTTAGCGGGTACTAGCTCTTGATTGTTCGTCTCGAGATAATTTACTTCCTTCCAGGTAAATCTTGATTATCAAGACGTTCTCTATCATATCTGAGAATTTATCATACACGTTCAATATCGTCTTATTTATCTTATGTTTATTTTTTATCGAGATAAAAAAAAGAAAACAAAATTCCTGACACCGACTTGTCGAATTTCATTGGAATTCAATATTCATTGACATATATTTGTACATTTTGATCGACTTAATGCGTTAGAATAAAAGAAGAATGAACAAAAAAAAAAAGCATAAAAATAAATCAATTCGTAGCTTTTTGAACGAGAAAAAAACGTACACCGTTGGAGATTCATAATAATTGAATATATTGTATATATAATACAAGGGAGAAAAATAATAATTTAATCGTAAAAAGTTTTACTCGACAATTGAAAATTAATATCGTTGATCTTATCTGACGTACGAAATGATCGTATCAATTAGAAACTTCTCGTATCCCCTTTATCCCTCAGTTATCTCACGTGAAGGAGAATATGTGCGTGTACATTGCAGAACTATAGCAAGGAGAATGACGACGACGACGATGACGATAAAGAAGAAGAAGAAGAATAGTGACAAGTTTCTCTGTTAAACAGCTGCCGCCAGTTGGTGAAAACGATCTTACATAAATACATACATATATATACATATATATATATATATATATAACATACGTCTTTGTCTTTTGTCATTGTCATTGTCATTGTCATTGTCATATATAGCTGGTATCACTAGACAAAAGACAAGAGTGCAAATTCATCACAAAGTTAAAATCAATTCTACTTGTCATTGTTGCAGTAGTATTGTTTTATCCACATATAAGCGTTGATGTTTATATTAGGTTGGTTATAGTGGTTGTGTAGTAGTGCAGTACGCATCTCACCTCGGAGACCCTTCCGTTTTGCATGACGTTAGAAACGGTCCCTTTGAGAGCAACCATAGTCAAACCCTCGTCACGGACCGAAGACAGCCCAGCCGTATTCCTACCGGATTTATGACAGCCGGAACAAACGTGGAGAGAGAGAGAGAGAGAGAGAGAGAGATGCTGTTCTAGAAGGGTGTAATTATTTGCATACCACTGATACGAGGGGGTGAAGCTCTGAATTGGCTCGAACAAAAGCCAAGGCACGTTACGTGAGAGCAAGAGAATGATAAAGATTTCAAATCGGCGTAATTAAGATGGTTCTTGGTATCGCTCTATCGTCTACGTTAACTTTGTCCCACGACGAATATATTAAATATAACTTTTCTTCTGAATTTTTTTTTTCTTTTTCCTTTTTATATGTGTACGAGATAACGTTGGTCGGATATATTTTATCTTACAATAAATTTCTCTATCCTATAAATTTTCTTTTTATAAATATATTATACTCGAATTACGTATAATATATTTATTGACGTGTGTAACGTAAAAAATATCTAAGGTCCTTTACGTACTATTGATTATAATCGTTGAAACGATTAGAAAAATGGTCTAATACAAATATGACAACTCGAAGATGAAAAATGTCGAACACTTTCTCTTCCAATATTTTTTTTTTTTTTTTTTCCTTTTTTTTACGATCACTTGGATGAGAATCCAACACAAAGAGAGAGAGAGAGAGACGAATAAGAGGGAGAAGATATTTCTAAAGCGATGGAGAGAGAGAGAGAGAGAGAGAGAGAGAGAGGAGAGAGAGAGGAAGAAAAGGGAGGAGGAAGGAGGGAACGAGAGGGTAGACGAACAAAAGTTTATCTCGAACTGTGCAGTTGGCAGTTATAGACAGTTCGAGATGCAGAACGATTCGTCGAGTCTGAAGTTGTTATCACTAATGGCTAGCAGTTATCAGTGCCATTCGATTTTACCTTGTCCTGTCACACTCAAAACACCTACACGCGCAAACCAAGTCAACGTTCCAATATCCTTCTTGAAAAGGTTTCAAAAGCAACCGCGAGAAAGGCCGTTCGTTTCGTTCTAACGAAACGAAACGAATGAAATCGATTGGATCCATTGGTATATATATATATATATATATACATAGAATAGAATTTTATTTAATTTACCACAATTATATCGCTTCCTCTTCAGCTACAACCACTTCTACCTTTAGCTTTTATTCATAACAACCGTAGTCTCGTTAGTTATCCTTAACGGAATGGATAGTGTTCTAACCCGTTGTCTTCTCTGTTATTGCATAAATATGTATTCATATATAAATATAACCACTAGTACTGTTATATATATATATATATGTATGTATATATGTATGTATATGTAATATACTGTGTCAATAGCTGTAGGTGGTGAAGCGTATAGTCTAAATAATCATTGTAGTGTATATATATTATACAGAATGTTTCATTTAAATTAAACACGCGTGCTCTATTTTTATTTCTCTCTCTCTCTCTCTCTCTCTCTCAGTCTCTCATTTGTAAGAGACAATATTTTAAATGATTTCGTTGTTATTGATTTTTTTTTCTTTTTTTTTGTTTTCTTTGTTTTTTTTTTTAAATAAATCTACAGGTTTCCATTACTTCAATAAAATGAAATAAAATTTGTTGACCTCATAAGGAACAAAAATAATACCTTACTTTAATCGAAATCTCTTGAACGAGTTATTTCGAGTTAATAGAAACATTCTATATTATATACATTATTTCAAGATATACATAATCGGTAAAGCAGAGCAAAGCAGAACAGAGCAAAGCAAAGAGAGAAAGAGAGAAAGAGAGAGAGAGAGAGAGAGAGAGAAAATGAGAGAGATAGAGAGAACATAATTGTCAGCGATTATAAAATCTACACTCGCCGAGAGCATCCTCGCGTAAACCATGAGAGAATTAACCGAGAGAGAAAGATGGAAGATATTCGCCTAACGATAACGCGATTTACCATGAAAGATAATCCCCTTTGGTATCTCGTATAACGAAACTGGATCTTCCGTACTTTTCTTTTTATTTTACATTTATTTATTTATTTCTTTCTTTCTTTTTCTCCCCACCAGCCCGCTCTTTTCTTTTTCTTTTATCTTTCTCCTCGAAAATAAAATTTTGCCTGTTAACAACGAACAATTTTAATGGCTGAACCGAACTTCAACGATAACTAAAATTTATTGCACTGGCGAAGTGGTAAATAGTCGATATTTGTTTGGAAAACTTATATTACACGAATTTCCCTATGAATATTCTATCGATAATGAGATATTTTCTACCTTCGTTATCGTTAAAGATAAAACGCTTGAAGAAAGAAAGAGAGAGAGAGAGAGAGAGAGAGAGAGAAGAAAGGAGATAGGGAATGAAGCGAATAATTTAAGTACGAATTGGAGCAGCCAATCGACGGCGGTCCTCTTACGAGTGGACGAGGGACAGACTTCCGGTGCTCTCGGTCTGTGGTATGCGGTTTGCGGCTCACGTTATTGAACATTGTGAAACTGGGAACGCGTTGGTTCGATAATGGAATGAACGACCATTTTCTCACTAAAAACGTACCGTACGTTACGCGAAAGATAGTTTTAAACCAATCTCTTAAGATCGACCTTCCTTTATCACGAAAGAACAAAAAAAAAAAAAAAGCAGAAAAAAACGAAAAAAAAGGAAGAAAAAACTATATACGATATTTTCTTCATTGGGTTTCATAAACGGGACGTTGAAGGAACCATAATATAATAATAATAATAATAATTATTATTATTATTATTATTAATATTATTATATAAACAAACAAATCAAAAGGAAATAGAATGTCCTTATGAATAACGAAAGAGAGAGAGAGAGAGAGGGAAAGAAAACAAAAAAAGAAAATTTACCAGAAAGGATTATGTTCCATTGAAGGGATGTACATGGTAAAGAAAAAGAGAGAAGGAGAGAGAGAGAGAGAGAGAGAGAGAGAGAGAAAACTACGTTTTTATTTCAACGATAATTCACTTCGATTTCATCGTCGTCGGGGATCTCGAGAAAAGCGGAATATTGGAAATGGCGAACGGAGACAGAACAGTCTGGCTGATTATCCGATTATCCGGTTCTCCGGAACATTTGCAATTTACGTCTGAAAGTACCATCGGGCCAACCCTCTCTCTCTCTATCTCTCTCAACCCTTCCTCCTCACTCTTCTCTGTTACATAGGGTCTGTGTTCCATCCCTCTGTCTCTCTCTCTCTCTCTCTCTCTCTCTCTCTCTGTGTCTCCCTCTTTCTGTCTCTTTCCTTATTCAAAGCTCTCCTCGTTCCTCCGATTCTGATTCTCAATCCTCCATCCTCATCCTCATCCTCATCGTCGTTCCTTACCCTTCAGGAGCGTCGATAAGTCGTGAGAAATTTCGCAATTTCCATTTCCTAGAAATGGCTCGCACCTTCCCCGTCATGGATTCGAATTCTTGATCGAGGACTCTCGTAGATCATAGCGTTGTCGACAGCTGCGGTGGTACGTGTTACGACGACGGATTAATTTCTCAAGCTAAAGCTACGTAGGACGATTCGCGATACCAAACGTACGGCATCGTACTGCATTGTAACCCGTGAATTTATATACAATGAGAACTACGAGAGCCCTAATTGAAAATAATAGGTAGATATTCTAACGTATATTGCGATAGTTTCGAATAATAGTTATCCATTAATCGTTCACTTATCCTATCTCTCTCTCTCTCTCTCTCATTCTCTATGTGCTCAATGTGAAACCACACGATTATCTAATTTATTTAATTTACGTCTATCTAACATTCTTCTTTTTTTCCTCTTTTAGTTTTTTCTTTTTTACTTTAAAATATTATATAAATTAATATAAATAAGCCATCGTCATATTTTTATATACGTCGTAATTGATGAGTAAATATCTTTTCTCTTTTTTTCAAAATTTCAAAAGTTTTCGAAAATCGATCGAAGCTCATTATTACCACTGATATCAAAATTTTTGTCGAAAGATAGCATAAAAGGAATAATCCAGGCAAGAAGGAAAACGAAGAAATTGTTAAAGCGATCTACTGAATCCGAATCAAAATAGAAAACAAAGAAAAAAAAAAAAAAAAAAAAAAAAAAAAAAAAAAAAAAAAAGTAAAAACGAAAAAGTTCGCAAATTCTTTTGCCGAAAGAAAAAAACAAAAAAAAAATTACTGTACTCCGTACGGAAAAGAAATTTACTTGTTATTCGCAATAAATGACGATTGTTGTTAAGTTTCGATCGATAATAAGAAAATCACGTGCTGTTATTACTCATGGAGTCAATGAGTCTCCCATGAAAAGCTTCCTCGGAAGCTGTTTGGAAAACTTTCTACGGCAGCTTACCACGAACGAATGAATAGTAGCGCGAGAAAGAGGCGTTACAGATTGTACCGAGAGTTTCCTCCACGAGGCAACGTGACACGTACATAGATCCATTCGAGAACGGAAACCGATATGGTGAAAACTTTCTTTTATATATATAAAATATATATATATATATATATATATATATATATATATTGTTCTCTTCTTGGACAAAAGATGAAAGGAGAGATAGTTATCAGAATAATCGGGACGATTAGAAGAACGATAAAAGTATCAAAGAATTATTCGATGGGATAGATAAAAAGAAGAAAAAGAAATGATGTTCTATTAATACACATTTTATATCGTAATTCCAAATTTATTTTGTTTATATATATATATATATATATATTTTCTTTCTTTTTTATTATAAAAGATAAAGGGATTATAACAAAACGCGATATCTACATTATCTATTTATTTTTCTCATCATTGATTAAATTTATCCTTTATAATGTAAAATAATTAACGAGAAAATCGTACAAAATTATTAACGATTCTATACAATTTTCCAATGCGACAGAGAAAGAAAGAGAGATAGAAAAAGAGGGAGAGAGAGAGAGAGAGAGAGAGAGAGAGAAAATTCATTCTCATCTCGTCGTTTAGATAAGAATGATTAATCCATTTCGACTTTGCTCTTGTATCGATCGGATGTATCAAAGAAAATCACTATTAATAATTGTCTAACATTATTTACGATAAAAAAGATTGCGAGCAAGAAATAAAAAAAGAAAAAATAAACAGACAGGCAGAAGACAAAAAAAAAAAGGTAATACAAAAATTAAGTCGTAGAAGGTTAATCTTACGATAGTTCATGTCTCCCTAATGGATAAACCTTTTGGATTATTCTTCAATGCAGAGAAAAAGAGAAAGAGAGAAAGACAGAGAGAGAGAGAGAGAGAGAGAGAGAGAGAGAGAGAGAGAGGGAGAGATAGAAAGAAATAGAAAAGGGGTAGCTTTTCGTGAAGAAAGAGAGAGAGAGAGAGAGAGAAAGAGAGGAAGGAAAAGGGAGGGCCAATGGTGGAGTGTCGTGACGATTCAGGAAAACGAAGGAATGGAGAGGAAGAGGAGAATGAGGAGGAAGATGAGGAGGAGGATGAGAAGGACAACAGCATATTCCGTGTTCCCTCGTGTCACTGATTATTCCATTTACGAGGCATGCCGCATGATTCTGAATAGACGTATACACATAAAACAAGACAGACAAAGATAGACAGAGAAACAGAGATGTATGGTCCTCCCTCCAACCCCCCACCCCCCCGTCTCTCTCTCTCTCTCTCTCTCTGTGTGTGTAGATTCACTCTCTTCTCCCTCGTTCGTTGTCTACGATACTCCTCGAGTTTCCGCGTGTACACTCTCACTCGATGAAGCTTTAACCCAACCCCCTATTTATCCTCCCAGCTCACCTCATAGTCGAACATAGAAAAGAAAGTCTGGTCTGAATCGGAAATCAATTCGATCCTCCACAGCCAACCGACCGACCACCAACGGAGTACCCAGTTCGGATTCGCGATATTGTCGATGATCCCTCGGTAAAAAAAAAAAAAAAAAAGAAAAAGAAAAGAAAAAATAAACAACACGTACGCATACACATACATACATAGAGAAAGAGAGAGAGAGAGAGAGGGGGGGGGGGGGAGAAAGGAAGGATGAAATTGACGACGAATCGAAGATTGTTAAAAAAAAGAAAAAAAAGAAAGAAAAAAAAATAATAAGATGTTTACGCGTATTTGATATTTCTGATTGATTCTTAGACTTTCTTATTAATCCAGGAGATGTGGCATGACTCAAAAATTTTATTGAATGTTAACAAAAAACAAAAAAAGAAAAAAAAAAAGGGAAAAAGAAAAAGAAAGAAGAAAAAAAAGGGAAATGAAGTAATTTCCACAGACAATCACTTATTTCACATGCGATCGAACGGATAGGAACTTTTCCTCGTGAATAATGAATTTTAGGTCGCTCGGTATAGTTCGATGCAAACATTCTCTTTCTCTCTCTCTCTCGCTCTCTCTCTCTTTTATTTCAATGGGAATATTTTATCGATAAGAACGGAATATTCCTATTGATGAGCAACACTTAATTATTGCATACTATATTTCTAACACTTTCATTAATTTTTCTCGTAACGTTTGATCTTTGTCAAAAGTATATATATATATATATATATATATATATATATATATATATAAACTTTTTAATACAATTAGGAATGAAAAGCGTTATATAAAAACGAGGTGTATCTCTTATTTTACATTAAACAAAAGAAAAATCATTAATGAAATCTAGAAGAAAATACGAGTCTAGAAGAAAAAAAGAAAAATAAACAAGTAAATAAATAAATAAAGAAAGAAAGAAACTTAAGACAGCGTGATAGCCTTTTGATAGCGTCGATTATCTTCGAATATAAAAGTGATATTCTTAAAAACGGGACGATATATCGTGCTTAATATTTTTTAAACTTAATCAAAAAAAAAAAAAAATATATATATATATGTGTGTGTGTGTACATGAAAGAGAGGAGTTATCATTTACACATTTATTGTCGTCAACGTGTCGTTGATATAAAGTGGATTGATGTGTGGGTAACGTGTAAGCTGAATTAGTCCGTCGAAAGGGGGTGGTCGGTCTTTCGTAATAGCAAAGGGAGGAGGACATTGAGGAGGACGATGAAGAGGAAAAAAAAAGAAGAAAAAAAAAAACGAAGAAAAAGAAGAAGAGGAAGAGGAAGAAGCAAAAAAAGTAGAAGCAGAAGAAGAGGCAGAGACATGAGGACGAAGAGAATGAGGAGGATGAGAAGAAGGAAGGAGGAGGAGGAGAAGGAGGAGAGTAGTCTCCTCTCTTTATTCATGCATAAAATCCATATTCTTCGGAGGAAACAACGTGCTTCATCGCGAGGAAGCTTCTGTCACCAGGCTCGTACAACCACAAGCAGGTCTCCCTTTTGGTCCTAGCAGTGTCGACCCTATCCCTCTCGCGTGTAGCCCTCAGGCCGTTTGCACGGTGATACGACTGAACGAGACGACGAAGCTTCCACGACGACAATCTCTTGCTTATATACATATATATGTATGTATGTACGTACGATACGTACGTATATATCTAAGTACATAGCTATGTATATATGTAAGTGTATATATATATATATATGTGTGTGTGTGTGTGTGTGTGTGTGTGTGGTATAGGTATATATTATTCTCTTCTTCGAGCCTTGAAATTTTCAAACCCACCCGTACGATTACGCTAACGGCGCTAGACGAGCTTGAAAAATATCTACGACGCGAGCCGTAATGCGTTCTTTAATCAACGTCAATTTTGTGCAACTCGCTAAGCTATGTCTACTACCTTTCTCTCTCTTTCTCTCTATCTCTATATCTATCTATCTGTCTATCTCTTTCTTTCTCGTTTTCTCATCGAGTATCTCCGCATATAACGTAACGGCTGTGTGGTCATTTCAAAAGCATACGATTTTCGATCGCGAGATTAAAGTACCGACTGGAATAAAGTACCGTAGAAATACCAGTAGAAGAGTATCACGGTAATGGAGAAGAAACGATGGATCGTGATTTGACTAAAATGGATAGAGACAAACAAATAGAAAGACAGACAGACAGATAGATAGAGAAAAAAGAGTGTATGTGTACATATATATATATATATATATATATATGTATGCGGATGTGTGTGTGTGTGTGTGTTCGTGTTTGTATTAAGAAAGAGAGAAAGAAAGACATTTGGCTCGATCGATCTTACAAAATCTTTAGCCGGGGTAACTCGTCAAGTGGTTTCTCGAGCGTGAACCGGCTTTATCGGTGTACCACTAATGACCGAGAGGACCTTAACGACTTTATTATTATGAAAGTTCGAAAAAGAAAGCCGGTCGGTGGGTTGGAGATGAAGGGTGCAATGGGGTGAGGGGATAGAAAGAGAGATGAGGGAATAGGGTTAAGGAAGAAGGAAGGAGGATCGAGGAAAAAAAAAAGGAAAAGTGTGACTCTAAACGATTCGCGATTAGGAGAAGGAAAATCTCTTTTATAAGCAAGGATAAAGAGAGAGAGAAAGAGAGAGAGAGAGAGAGAGAGAGGGAGAGAGAGAGAAATCCTTAGCAAGAGTTCACATTAGCAATGGTTTCTCCACGTGGCGGCAATATCGAATCGATCGAAAAAAAAAATGAAGAAAAAAGAAAAACCACCATTACATTTTAACCCTAACAAGATATTGAATTTCTTACGGGGTAAGAGGAGATGGAGGAGGAAGAGGAGGAGGCGAAGGAGGTGAAGAAGGAGGGACTAGGAGGGTAAGGGATTACGAACCCTAGAGCAAGAGTCTCGAGCGGATTCGTGCCTTGGGATATAATAGAACACCTCTACATCGTGTTCCAAGCGACTACTACTCTGTGTGTATCTTGGTCCTCTCGGCACTCTCTCCAGCAACCCGGCTCGCTCTCGCCTTTACACACTCTAACAAACACCCATTTTCAGACAATGAATATTTTAGCGTACCCATGAAAGCATGCTCGAGCGTTCTTCTTCTCCTCTTCTCCTCTTCTCTATCCTTCTCTCTTCTTTTCTCTTTTCCCACTCTTTTTCTACCCTTCTCTTGTCTTTCTCTCTCTCTCTCTCTCTCTCTCTCTCTCTCTCTCTCTCTCTCTCTTCATTTTTCTCCTCTTTTTTATTTTTTCTTTTTTTTTCATTTTTTTTTCTTTTATTTTTTCTTTGTACTTCGCTCTTACTCTCCTATAGGCCGTTGCACAAAGGACACATCCTCCTGGGCTATCCTACTATCTATGGGAGAGAAGGGTGACGATTCTCTTCTAACCCCTTGACCATTGACGATATACCACGTATGTAACTGGATCAAGTAACACTGTTCTCCTTTTCTTTTTCCTTCTGTTTCTTCTTTTTTTTTTTTTTTATATGTATATATACCGAAATAATACCTAACTGAGGGAAAAGAGACTCATAATATTTTTGATAATCTGTTAATTATTATTTAAGAGTGACTTTTATTTCATAAATAATGTAATTATTTATACGTTTCATGTGTTCTTCGTTTGTTCACCTTTTTGTCATTTGTTATATTGATAACTTTACTTCACGCCTCTCTCTCTCTCTCTCTCTCTCTCTCTCTCTCTCTCTCTCTCTCTCTCTCTCATACGTTTTCGAATAGTTCATCCTTTGTTTTTCTTTTTATTCTAAAAATTTATCATCATGATTGTAACATAACGTTTACGTTGAAAGGTTTACAATTGTAAACTTACGTTTAGATTGTTTTTGAGAAAAGTTTTATCGATCGAGCAAATGACATTGGAAAATTTTTATTTCTATTTTTTTTTTTTCTTTTCTTTTCTTTTCTTTTTTTTTTTTTTTTTTGGTTCTCTCCCACCACCCCCCCCCCCATCCCTCCTTCTATTCCATCGTCGAAGCACGAGACTTGAACTTTTCTATATCGACGAGAGGTCGTTTCTAATATATATTATCTCGCATAGTTTACCATTGAAACAAGAATACCGACGATAATTTCCTACTATACCAACCTCACGTGTATCTCATATATTTTTCAATGTTAACGATAAGATAAAAAAGATTATTTTGGCGAGATCTCCTCTCGCAAATATTTTACGAGCAAACTGATAAAAGATTGTGGATCGAATAAGTGGATCATCGCTTATCCCATACGCTATCCATCTTCGATAAGAAATTTCTTTCTTTTCTTGTTTTTTCTCTCATTCATTCATTCATTCATTCATTCATTCATTCATTCATTCTTTCTTTCATTCATTCCTCCATTCATTCATTCGTTCATTCATTCATTAATTTTTTCTTCTTCTTCTTTTTTTTTTTTTTTTTTTTTTTTTTTTTTTTTTTCTTCAAATAACGAATTCATAATATGCCAAAGTGCATTGAAAATATACTCGTACATTTTTAATAAGTCCGTCATTGGAATTTTATTAAACCGATACGATAAAGTTGAGTCACTGTAACGAGTACAAACTTTTTTAACAAGCTGTCGATAAGGTAGAACTTTCCCAATGCTTTTTATCTTACGCTGATGAATAACATTTAATTTAGAAAAATCGTTCGTTTCTCCTTCTCTTTCCTTTCCTTTTTCCTATATTTTTTTTTTATTTTTTTTTTTTTTTTTTTTTTTTATTTCTTTACTACTTTTTTCTCTATTTGCGTTGAAACTATGAAACAAGAACAAAAAAGACGGAAAAAAAAAGAACGAAAATTCTCTTTAAGAATTCATTCTCGAATAAAAAAAAAAAAAA
>NC_062204.1:3538360-3543360 GCF_912470025.1 Vespa velutina | reverse complement strand
ATACATATATATATATATATATATATATATATATATATATATATCTTGCTTTATCGACGGCCTTCTCACGTTTAACTATTCCAAAAATAATGTTTGGTTCTTAATGTCTCGTGCAATTAACGAAACACAGCTGCCGTTCGTGGTTATCTTGTATCGCGTATAAACTGACGTGAGAAATTATCCGACTAATGACGTCGGATCTGCGATATTCTAGTTGATCTCTCTCTCTCTCTCTCTCTCTCTCTATCTCTCTCTCCTTAAATATTGTTCTTCCAGACGTTGATACGTTTACATGCTCGAGACCGATAAAAAGGAAAAAGCGAAAAAGATAAAAACAAACAGAGAGAGAAAAAAAAAAAAAGAAAAAGGAAAGAAAAGAATTCGAGTAATTCGAACGAACATATATCTTACAATACGACGAACGAATTTTCTTTTTAAAATATTTGTTATATCAGGCCCATTTTTCTTCTTCTTTTTCTTCTCTTTTCTTTACACCGCCCTTTTCCATTTTCTCTCCCTTCCCCCTCCCCCCCCCCTCTCTCTCTCTCTCTTTCTTTCTCTCGCCTTTCAAATAGAAACTCTTTATCTCCGTAGGAACGTAACGATACCGTGCCGTTAGCCATTTGTGGATCGACTAAAAGACCGAGCAGTCGGTACTACTATACCTCCCGGTTTACTCCCGACGTCTTTTGCATGCGAATACTCCACGTGGTTCATCTGACGACACGCATTGCGCAGATCCAACCTTCCTTCGATCCCCACTTACATAGTCCTCTCTCTTTCTCTCTTTCTCTCTCTCTCTATCTCTCTCTCTCTCTCTCTATATATATATATATACATATACATAACATACTCTAGAAACGTTATACATCTTTGGTAGAAATGCGACACTATTCCATTTATACGTTGCTTACTCTTATTTACGATTCGAATCTCGAATGCATATTAACACGCGAAGGCTCATCCTTTTTGTTCTACGAAGGAACGAACGGAACGGGCGGGGGGAGGAGAGAGAGAGAGAGAGAGAGAGAGAGAAAGAGAGGATGAGCCACGTGTCGTCGTTTCTTACAATGCCGCGCGCATTTCTATCTTCATTTTCTTTTTTTTTTTTTTTTTTTTTTTTTTTTAATCGAGAAGAAAATTAAAGAAGAAAAAGAAAAAGAGAAAATGAAAAGAAGAAGAAACAAGAATCGATTCTTTTTACTTCTAATCGCGAATATAAAAAAAAAAAAAAAAAAAACCCACACAGGAGCATTCTCTTTTCTTTTCTTTGCTTTCTCGTTTTTTTTTTTTTCTGTTTTCTTTCTTTATCGTTGCCTTCTTTTTTATATATATTGGAAACTTCGTTCTTACGTGCAGTATAATGGGAATGGTTTAATTAAGTTATAAATATTTATATGCATGGAATATTAACGATATAAATTTCTCATTAAATTATCTAATTCAAATGAATTATAATTCAACTTCGAGAATATTTTTTCTTTCTCCCTATCAATAGCAAGCCATATGCTTTATTTATTTCTCTATCTTATCGTTTCGTTTTCTTGTTTTTTTTTTTTTTTTCTTTCAATTGTTTTCTTTTCTTTTTTTCCGTCAAGATATCGCGAGGAGAATCGAGAGAATCGATTGAAGAACAAGCGCATTGCCCGAAATAATATTTGTGATATTGAATATTTTTTGTTGAGTGGTTTTTTTCTTTTCAATTTTTTTATCCTTTTCTTTTTCTTTTTTTTTTTTTTTTTTTTTTTTTTTGGGAGGGAAAACATGAAATTCAAAATGGGTGATGAACGCGGATAAATTTTCAGGACTTCTGTTGCTGTTGCTGCTGCTCCTGCTGCTGCTGCGATGATATTTGTCTTGTTTACGAGAAGACTTATGCGCGTGTGCGAAGCACCGACCGAAGTTCGCCGCTCGATCAATAGGCCTCTACTGAAATCACACATAAACGCAGCACTCACTCCCACGCACACGTACGTCCGTCCATAGTAACGCACACATTTTTACGCGCACGATCTCCGTCAAACTATCTAAGCTTCTTCTCCTCTCTCTTTCGACTTTTCCCGAGGCCAGATCCCCCATTCCCTTTTCCACAAACTTTCGGAGTAAAATGTTATATAGGCCTTAAAGTTTATCGATTAAAAAAGGAAAGAAATATATATATATATATATTTTTTTTTTTTTTGAATTTGTACAATAATATCTCTTTCGTTCTTCCTTCATCTTTAAAATGATTAACGAAACGATAAAAACGTGAAATGATTATTTACGATCGAAAAATTACATCTGATTTAATTATTTTCCACGACAAAGGACCAATCTACAATTGGATAAAATTAAATTGGGAGATTGTAGGTAGGTATGTCTTAAAAGAAATAAAAAATAAAAACAAATAAAAGCAAACAAGTGAAAATAGACGTACGAACAATTCTTTTTAAATCGATAATAAAAAAAAAAAACATATATATATATATATATATAAACATAAAAAAACAAGCAATAAAAATTTTTCTATGAATCATGATAATCGTGAGAAAGACAAGGTCTGTCTAAATTATACTACTAATTCACGAATAGGCATGATTATTTTATTTCGATCGTCATTTAGGTGCACACACGTATATGTACAGGGTACACACACGCGGCATACACGTGAAATAGGACAGAGAACAGCTGTGAAAATAATTTCTCGTTACGCGACTATTATTATTATTATTATTCGAGGCTTGTAACTGTTTTAGTTGCGATTAGTGACTTTAGCGAAATTATAATATATCGTATATTGTATTTATAATGATTGTACGTTAATGCACTAAATAACAACTGATGGATTTGAAGTTGGTGTAAAACGATGACTGAGCTTGAATCGAATGATAAAGTGTTTTCTTCACGACGTTTCGTATCCTTCGAACGAAAAGCTCCATCATAAAGCTTCGATCTTTGTCTCTCTCTCTCGCTCTCTCTCTCTCTCTCTCTTTCGCTCTCTCTTTCTATCCTATAACATGTTTTTCTCGACACCCTTTCGAAAGGACAACGCAGAACCCTAGTCTCCCCATTTTCGCTATCATTCATCCAATTCCAACTATGTACAGCGTTCTACGTTTTCATGATATATATATATATATATATATATATATATATATATATATATAAAATGTGTATACATATGCGTGTATATGTGTGTGTGTGTATAGATATAGGATATAGCGAGAGAACTGAACGCGAACATACGGGCGTATTTATACGTATTTTTGGAAAATCTGTCAAACGTTACGTGGAAATGCGGGTTTTGCAACACCGACGAAATTCACCCCTCCTACTTTTCCCTTTTCCATTTTTTTTCCTTATTTTTCCCTTTTTCCTCCACCCTCTTCTTTCTTTCTTTCAACCGCCCATCAAACCTCACGTAATCCAATTTTCTTTCTAACAGCACGCGAATCTTCAAATTTCTAATAACATCTATCGCGTCTGGCTTTATTTTCTTTCTTTCTTTTCTATTCTTTTTCTTTCTTGTTCTTTAATTGTTATTTGAGTTATTTTATTTTCGTTTTTATTTATTTATCCCTCTTTGTGATATATTATTGTCGGATCTTTATAAGAAAAAAAAAAAAAAATAAAAACCATATAATAATTCGTTATGACGTGTAAGCATCGAAGAAATTAGTTTCAAAATTAAATATAAGAATTCTTTTCTTAAACGAATTCCGTTCGCGTCCGTGTGCTTAGGCACGACGAAAGTATTATCAGAGAGCTTATCGATATTAAAAATATTAGACTCTCGTAATATTAAATAACACTGATATAATCTCTCAATACGTACGTCTTAAAAAATAGGAAAGAAAAAGAAAAAGAAAACAAAAAAAAAAAAGAAGAAGAAAAAGACAAAATATTTAATAAAAATTTGAACAATCCATCCAACATAAAGATTCCAATAAAATATTGGACAACAATAGAAAACGAATTATTATTATTAAACAATACGTATAGAATGACGTAAAAAAAAAAAAAAAAAAAAAAAAAAAAAAAAAAAATAAATAAATGTACATTTGCATCAATATAGAAATATGAAAATGGATAGATAAAATGGATTTGTTTAATAGATGACTCAGATGATCCGTAGAAATGATCTATCCAGTAAAAGGAGAAAAACACGAGGTCTTCTCCCTCGTGAATTAAGGGGTGGGGATAGGAACGTTCGAAGGTGGAAGGGAATAGAGAACGGTGCGACGGGCCCTTCATAGGGCACGCGTTCTATACCAAACAGTAACCTAGGAGAATTCGTGGGGACTTAAGCGAAACAGGGCACGCGACGACTACCTGATTTCTCTTATTTCATCTCCTAAGGAAAAAAAGAAATAAGAAAGACACCGTCGTCTTCCCTCTCTCTCTTTCCCCCTCTCTCTCTCTCTCTCTCTGTGCCTCTCTCTCCCTCTCTCTATTTCTTTCTTCCTTTCTTTTTATAATTCTTCCCATCCTTGAGAATTTCATCGAATATTATTCTCCTTCCGCCAAGTGAACTCGTAAATTCAAGGACACTCGTGACATTTTTTTTTGTGTTCTCCCTTACACACACACATACACACGCACGCATACAAAATATATATATATATATATATATATATATATATATATGCCACATCTCTTCCCTTCTTCTTTTTCGAAAGATAAAGAAGCCACGTGCCAATAACGTTATCCCATCGTCTTTCAGCGGCCCTTTAAGGACCCTTCGAGTCTATCCACACACCTCCGATATCTAAACGTTCCTACAAATTCTTTTGGCTAAGTGTCACACATGGAACACCTAGAGCCAACTTACCGTACGATCACTCGCGTGATTCTAAGTGCCGATGTGCTGTGTTCAAGGTGATCCCTTGTGTTCTACGAGAGACGAACTCGATCGATCGGTTATGAAACGGAGACGTTACAAGTGTCGCGGAAATAAGCCAACACTTTTTAGGTAAGGAATTATGATCGAAAACTCAAAAAAAAAAAAAAAAAAAAAG
>NC_062204.1:3533360-3535860 GCF_912470025.1 Vespa velutina | reverse complement strand
TACCTTCCGCACCCGTTAGGATATTTAATCCTGAGGCTTATTGCGATTTATGCAACAAAGAATTTTGTAACAAGTATTTCTTAAAAACGCACAAGGCCAACAAGCACGGTATTTACGTTGATTCGCCGGGACCTAATACGACCAACGATAATAATAGTGCCAACGTCCTTCCATCGCAAATATTCCCGAGCGGTGGTTTTACAAGTACGTCGATTAAATTGGAACCGCCGGCTACGCCGCCGATGCCAAGCGTTCCGTGCGACGTATGTCAAAAACGTTTCAAGAACGACGAATCGATGAGAAAGCACAAGCAAAAGATCCACAACGAGTCGATCGAGCAAACGGCCGATCAATCTTTGCCTGCTTCGCAAAGCGAAGACGACAGGGAGACACCACGCAGTAGTCCTGGCGGGATAGAGACCCTGTTCAAGCAAGAATTTGGCATCGAGCAAGAGGATACGACGTTTATGCCAGCACCTAGACACCTCTCACCCCAGTCGATCCAACAAGCTCGAGACTCGGGATTCAATGCCGATCGTCTTCGTCGTTTAGGCGTTATCAATCCCGAAGCATTCTGCGAGATTTGTTGCAAGGAATATTGCAACAAATATTTCCTTCGTACGCACAAAATGAAGAGACACGGTATAATCGTACATGACAACGAAAAATCACCTAGCAATCCCGCGGCGGCGCTCACCTGGCATCAAGTACAAACTAGTCCCCTTAATTTGATAGTGGCCGAGTCTGGCAATGGATCGGAATCGAACGATCGTACAAACGACGATTACGAGTGTAAACCTTGCGGCATACGTTTTCAGACCGTCGGTCTTTATCAGGCACACTCTAGGAAAATCCATGAAAACGAGGAACAACAATCGCCGAAACAAGAATTCGATCAGGACACGTCCGACCAACGTACCGATTCCATTTCCGAAGATCTTCAAAAACTTCAGACGATGATCCTGCAATTGAACGGTTTGGAATCTAACATGGGAAAGGGATTACAATCCTGTAACATATGCGGGAGAGAGTGCGAATCTAGAACATCTTTGCGAATTCACATGGCGACCGAGCATTCTCACGTCACGGAGAATCCGTCGCAATCGCCGATTCAAGATAAATCATGCGAATCAGGAAATACAACGATCGTAGCTTTTTGTACACTTTGCGAGAAGGATTACGTAAGTCAAGAAGCTTTGAAGAAGCATATTGTCGAGGAACATCAAGCAACGATACCAAATCCATTGTCGCAAGTACCACCTCCTCCTCCTCCTGCTATTGGTTCCAACGTTATTAATACGAATGCTTTGATCAATTCTACATCGAGTACCACGACGATACCAACGAGCGGCAATCAAACGCAAACGGAAAAAAAGATCACCTCGATGACCCCAACCTCGAGTTATTGCGAAATTTGTAACAAAGAATTGTGTAATAAATATTTCATGAAGACCCATATGCAAAGGATGCATGGAATAGAAATAGAAAATGGCGCTCAAATCGGTGGTGTTATATGTAACATCTGTAACAAGGAACTCTGTAGTAAATATTTCTTAAGAGTTCACAAACACAATACGCATGGTATCGTCGACGAAAATGCTACTAGCTCGTCCTCGGCCAAACAGGAGTCTTACGATGCCTCGAGCTCCGAGGATTCGGCTTTGAAGCCGGAACAATTGGGTGACCTAAGTCATCGATATTTTACACATTTCACCGAGGTCTGTCCGATTTGTAGCCGTAGGTTTCGCAGTATCAAATGGCTCAAGGCACATCTGTTGGGAGATCATGGAAAAATCGGTATCGATAAGTGGCGCGATATGGAACAACAATATCAAGCCACAACGAGGAACGCTAATAGATCTGGTAATAATAATTCGAAAAATGTTCAACAAGTTTCGAATCTTAAAATACCGAATGGGTTCGAACTGAGCCAACAAAATAAGACGACCGATTTAACCGGTAACATTGGTAATCAAGTATTGTCAAATTTATTTGGTTCTACCTCGGACGATCAACAAATGAAAAATTATCGTTGCAGTTATTGCAATTTTTCGACGACAATTTTACCATTTTTATTCCTACACGAGAGATCCCACGTTAACGCCCAAGAAAGCATAGACACCGACAATACTCTCCAATGTCCAATATGTTCTCAAGGATTCCATCAGCCTGAACAATTGCACCAACATTTGCTAACCAGACATCAATTTCCGGCACTGTTAACGCAGTTTCAAACGCCCATACTTGGAAATCCAAACATTGATCAGGAAAAGATTAGTAACGATCCGAAGGACTTGAGATCGGAGGAATCGAAGGACGATAATGTAAACAGGAATCAGATTAATCCAACGATGAGTCAGAATCTTGTCCCCGTTCCCGAACAAATAAGAAATCAAAGAAATCAAGAGGACAATGCCGTACAGGTGACTCCCCATGGTGCTTACAAGTGTGCTCAATGCGGATACGCGACTACGAATCTTAACAGAATTAAAAAACACGT